>NW_026737328.1:0-44000 GCF_949786415.1 Peromyscus eremicus | reverse complement strand
ACTCTACTGTGTTTCCTATGGGATCCAAACAATGAGCTTGCTTAGAACAAAAGAACTGTGATTCCTACACACACGGACCATATGTAGTTCAACTCTGCTTTGGAACCTGACAAGAACAGTAACTCCTCTTCAGTCCAACACTGTACTTGCTGGGAACAGACTCGAGTGCTATTTGCACTGTGTATGGCAATGGGAAAGCAATAGTGACTTTCCTTACCAGAAAACAACTCTAGTTCGTAGGACCAGAAACTGCATGTGATTCAACTCCATTTAGGACTACGAAATAAACGCTAGCATGCCCTACAAGAAACACACTCTGCTTTAGAGAAAAGAGCACTCTTCTACTCTACTGTATTTTCTATAGGGCCAGAACAGTGAGCTTGCTCAGAACATAATAACTGTGCTTCCTACACTCACAGGCCATATCTAGTTCAACTCTGCTTAGGAACCTGACAAGAACAGTAGATCCCCTTTAGTCCAATACACTGAACTTGGTGGGAACAGACGCCAGTGCTATTTGTCCTGTGTATGGCAATGGCAGCACAATAGTGACTATTCTTACCATAAAACAACTCTTGCTCGTAGGACAAGAAACTGCATGTGTTTCAACTCCATTTAGGACTGGGAAAGAAACGCTAGCTCGCTTTACAAGAAACACACTCTGCTTTTGAGAAAAGAGCACTCTTCTACTCTACTGTGTTTCCTATGGGATCCAAACAATGAGCTTGCTTAGAACAAAAGAACTGTGATTCCTACACACACGGACCATATGTAGTTCAACTCTGCTTAGGAACCTGACAAGAACAGTAACTCCTCTTCAGTCCAACACTGTACTTGCTGGGAACAGACGCGAGTGCTATTTGCACTGTGTAGGGCAATTGGAGCACAATTGTGAATCGTCTTACCAGAAAACAACTCTTGCTCATAAGAAAAAATACTGCATGTGACTCAACTCCATTTATGACTGGGAAACAAACTCTAGCTCGCCTTACAAGGAAAACACTCTGCTTTTGAGAAAAGAGCACTCTTCTACTCTACTGTGTTTCCCATAGGGCCAGAATGGTGAACTTGCTCAGAACAAAGAACTGTGCTTTCTACACACACGGACCATATCTAGTTCAACTCTGCTTAGGAAACTGAGAAGAACCGTAGCTCCTCTTCAGTCCGATACACTGTACTGCTGGGATCAGACGCGAGTGCTATTTGCACTGTGTATGGCAATGTGAGCGCAATAGTGACTTTCCTTACCAGAAAACAACTCTTGCTCGTAGGACCAGAAACTGCATTTGATTCAACTCCATTTAGGACTGGGAAAAAAAAGCTAGCTTGCCTTACAAGAAACACACTGTACTTTTGAGAAAAGAGCACTCTTCTACTCTACTGTGTTTCCTATAGGGCCAGAACAGTGAGCTTGCTTAGAACATAATAACTGTGCTTCCTACACACACGGGCCATATCTAGTTCAACTCTGCTTAGGAACCTGACAAGAACAGTAGATCCCCTTTAGTCAAATACACAGTACTTGGTGGAAACAGACACCAGTGCTATTTGTCCGGTGTATGGCAATGGCAGCGCAATAGTGACTATTCTTACCATAAAACAACTCTTGCTCGTAGGACCAGAAACTGCATGTGTTTCAACTCCATTTAGGACTGGGAAACAAACGCTAGCTTGCCATACAAGAAACTCACTCTGCTTTAGAGAAAAGAACACACTTCTACTCTACTGTGTTTCCTATTGGGCCAGAACAGTGAGCTTGCTCAGAACAAAACAACTGTGCTTCCTACACACACGGGCCATATCTAGTCAACTCTGCTTAGGAAACTGACAAGAACAGTAACTCACCGTCAGTCCGATACACTGTACTTGCTGGGATCAGATGCGAGTGCTATTTGCACTGTGTATGGCAATGGGAGCACAATAGTGACTTTCCTTAACAGAAAACAACTCTTGCTCGTAGGACCAGAAACTGCATGTGATTCAACTCCATTTAGGACTGGGAAACAAACGCTAGCTTGCCTTACAAGAAACACACTCTGCTTTTGAGAAAAGAGCACTCTTCTACTCTACTGTGTTTCCTATGGGGTCCAAACAGTGAGCTTGCTTAGAACAAAAGAACTGTGATTCCTACACACACGGACCATATGTACTTCAACTCTGCTTAGGAACCTGACAAGAACAGTAGCGCCTCTTCAGTCCAACACTGTACTTGCTGGGAACAGACGCGAGTGCTATTTGCACTGTGTATGGCAATGGGAAAGCAATAGTGACTTTCCTTACCAGAAAACAACTCTAGTTCGTAGGACCAGAAACTGCATGTGATTCAACTCCATTTAGGACTAGGAAATAAACGCTAGCTTGCCCTACAAGAAACACACTCTGCTTTAGAGAAAAGAGCACTCTTCTACTCTACTGTGTTTCCTATAGGGCCAGAACAGTGAGCTTGCTCAGAACATAATAACTGTGCTTCCTACACTCACAGGCCATATCTAGTTCAACTCTGCTTAGGAACCTGACAAGAACAGTAGATCCCCTTTAGTCCAATACACTGTACTTGGTGGGAACAGACGCCAGTGCTATTTGTCCTGTGTATGGCAATGGCAGCGCAATAGTGACTATTCTTATCATAAAACAACTCTTGCTCGTAGGACAAGAAACTATAGGGCCAGAACAGTGAGCTTGCTCAGAACAAAAGAACTGTGCTTCCTACACACACGGGGCATATCTAGTTCAACTCTGCTTAGGAATCTGAAAAGAACAGTAGATCCTCTTCAGTCCAATACACTGTACATGCTGGGAACAGACGCGAGTGCTATTTGCACTGTGTAGGGCAATTGGAGCACAATTGTGAATCGTCTTACCAGAAAACAACTCTTGCTCATAAGACAAAATACTGCATGTGACTCAACTCCATTTATGACTGGGAAACAAACTCTAGCTCGCCTTACAAGGAACACACTCTGCTTTTGAGAAAAGAGCACTCTTCTACTCTACTGTGTTTCCCATAGGGCCAGAACGGTGAGCTTGCTCAGAACAAAGAACTGTGCTTCCTACACACACGGACCATATCTAGTTCAACTCTGCTAGGGAAACTGAGAAGAACCGTAGCTCCTCTTCAGTCCGATACACTGTACTGCTGGGATCAGACGCGAGTGCTATTTGCACTGTGTATGGCAATGGGAGCTCAATAGTGACTATTCTTACCAGAAAACAACTCTTGCTCGTAGGGCCAGAACAGTGAGCTTGCTCAGAACAAAACAACTGTGTATGGCAATGGGAGCACAATAGTGACTTTCCTTAACAGAAAACAACTCTTGCTCGTAGGACCAGAAACTGCATGTGATTCAACTCCATTTAGGACTGGGAAACAAACGCTAGCTCGCCTTACAAGAAACACAGTCTGCTTTTGAGAAAAGAGCACTCTTCTACTCTACTGTGTTTTCTATGTGGTCCAAACAGTGAGCTTGCTCAGAACAAAAAAAATTGTGCTTCTTACACACACGGCCATATCTAGTTCAAGTCTGCTTAGGAACCTGACAAGAACACTAGCTCCTCTTCAGTCCAATACACTGTACTTGCTGGCAACAGACGCCAGTGCTATTTGTCCTGTGTATGGCAATGGCAGCGCAATAGTGACTTTCCTTACCAGAAAACAACTCTTGCTCATAGTACCAGAAACTGCATGGGAAATTGACAAGAACAGTAGCTCCTCTTCAGTCCGATACACTGTACTTGCTGGGAAAAGACGCCAGTGCTATTTGCACTGTGTTTCCCACAGGGCCAGAACAGTGAGCTTGCTCAGAACAAAAGAACTGTGCTTCCTACACACACGGGGCATATCTAGTTCAACTGTGTTTAGGAAACGGAGAAGAACAGTAGCTCCTCTTCAGTCCAATACACTGTACTTGCTAGGAACAGACAGGAGTGCTATTTGCACTGTGTATGGCAATGGGAGTGCAATATTTACTTTCCTTACCAGAAAACAACTCTTGCTCGTAGGACCAGAAACTGCATGTGATTCAAATCCATTTAGGACTGGGAAACAAACGCTAGCTCGCCTTACAAGAAACACAGTCTGCTTTTGAGAAAGGAGCACTCTTCTACTCTACTGTGTTTCCTATGGGGTCCAAACAGTGAGCTTGCTCAGAACAAAAGAACTGTGCTTCCTACACACATGGGCCATATCTAGTTCAACTCTGCTTAGGAACCTGACAAGAACAGTAGATCCTCTTCAGTCCAATACACTGTACTTGCTGGGAACAGACACGAGTGCTATTTGCACTGTGTAGGGCAATTGGATCACAATAGTGACTCGTCTTACCAAAAACAACTCCTGCTCATAGGACAAAAAACTGCATGTGACTCAACTCCATTTAGGACTAGGAAATAAACGCTAGCTTGCCTTACAAGAAACACACTCTGCTTTAGAGAAAAGAGCACTCTTCTACTCTACTGTGTTTCCTATAGGGCCAGAACAGTGAGCTTGCTCAGAACATAATAACTGTGCTTCCTACACACACGGGCCATATCTAGTTCAACTCTGCTTAGGAACCTGACAAGAACAGTAGATCCCCTTTAGTCCAATACACTGTACTTGCTGGGAACAGACGCCAGTGCTATTTGTCCTGTGTATGGCAATGGCAGCGCAATAGTGACTATTCTTACCATAAAACAACTCTTGCCCATAGGACCAGAAACTGCATGTGTTTCACCTCAATTTAGGACTGGGAAACAAACGCTAGCTCGCCTTACAAGATACACACTCTGCTTTTGAGAAAAGAGCACTCTTCTACTCTACTGTGTTTCCTATAGGGCCAGAACAGTGAGCTTGCTCAGAACAAAAGAACTGTGCTTCCTACACACGGGCCATATCTAGTTCACCTCTGCTTAGGAAACTGACAAGAACAGTAGCTCCTCTTCAGTCCGATACACTGTACTTGCTGGGAACAGACGCGAGTGCTATTTGCACTGTGTATGGCAATAGGAGTGCAATAGTGACTTTCCTTACCAGAAAACAACTCTTGCTCGTAGGACCAGAAACTGCATGTGATTCAACTCCATTTAGGACTAGGAAACAAACGCTAGCTCGCCTTACAAGAAACACAGTCGGCTTTTGAGAAAAGAGCACTCTTCTACTCTACTGTGTTTCCTATGGGGTCCAAACTGTGAGCTTGCTCAGAACAAAAAAAATTGTGCTTCTTACACACACGGCCATATCTAGTTCAAGTCTGCTTAGGAAACTGACAAGAACAGTAGCTCCTCTTCAGTCCGATACACTGTACTTGCTGGGATCAGACGCGAGTGCTATTTGCACTGTGTATGGCAATGGGTGCGCAATAGTGACTTTCCTTAACAGAAAACAACTCTTGCTCGTAGGACCAGAAACTGCATGTGATTCAACTCCATTTAGGACTTGGAAAAAAACGCTAGCTTGCCTTACAAGAAACACACCCTGCTTTTGAGAAAAGAGCACTCTTCTACTCTACTGTGTTTCCTATAGGGCCAGAACATTGAGCTTGCTCAGAACATAATAACTGTGCTTCCTACACACACGGGCCATATCTAGTTCAACTCTGCTTAGGAACCTGACAAGAACAGTAGATACCCTTTAGTCCAATACACTGTACTTGCTGGGAACAGACGCCAGTGCTATTTGTCCTGTGTATGGCAATGGCAGCGCAATAGTGACTATACTTACCATAAAACAACTCTGCTCGTAGGACCAGAAACTGCATGTGTTTCAACTCCATTTCGGACTGGGAAACAAATGCTAGCTCGCCTTACAAGAAACACACTCTGCTTTAGAGAAAAGACCACTTTTTACTCTACTGTGTTTCCTATAGGGCAAGAAGAGTGAGCTTGCTCAGAACAAAAGAACTGTGCTTCCTAGACACACGGGCCATATCTAGTTCAACTCTGCTTAGGAAACTGACAAGAACAGTATCTCCTCTTCAGTCCGATACACTGTATTTACTGGGAATAGACGCCAGTGCTATTTGCACTGTATATGGCAATGGGAGCGCAATAGGGACTTTCCTTACCAGAAAACAACTCTTGCTCGTAGGATCAGAAAGTGCATGTGATTCAAATCCATTTAGGACTGGCAAACAAATGCTAGCTCGCCTTACAAGAAACACATTCTGCTTTAGAGAAAAGAGCACTCTTCTACTCTACTGTGTTTCCTATAGGGCCAGAACAGTGAGCTTGCTCAGAACATAATAACTGTGCTTCCTACACACACGGGTCATATCTAGTTCACCTCTGCTTAGAAAACTGACAAGAACAGTAGCTCCTCTTCAGTCCGATACACTGTACTTGCTGGGAACAGACGCGAGTGCTATTTGCACTGTGTATGGCAATAGGAGTGCAATAGTGACTTTCCTTACCAGAAAACAACTCTTGCTCGTAGGACCAGAAACTGCATGTGATTCAACTCCATTTAGGACTAGGAAACAAACGCTAGCTCGCCTTACAAGAAACACAGTCGGCTTTTGAGAAAAGAGCACTCTTCTACTCTACTGTGTTTCCTATGGGGTCCAAACAGTGAGCTTGCTCAGAACAAAAAAAATTGTGCTTCCTACACACACGGCCATATCTAGTTCAAGTCTGCTTAGGAACCTGACAAGAACAGTAGATCCTCTTCAGTCCAATACACTGTACTTGCTGGCAACAGATGCCAGTTCTATTTGTCCTGTGTATGGCAACGGCAGCGCAATAGTGACTTTCGTTACCAGAAAACAACTCTTGCTCAAAGGACCAGAAACGGCATGATATTCTACTCCATTTAGGACTGGGAAACAAACGCTAGCTCGCCTTACAAGAAACACACTCTGCTTTAGAGAAAGGAGCACTCTTCTACTCTACTGTGTTTCCTATGGGGTCCAAATAGTGAGCTTGCTCAGAACAAAAGAACTGTGCTTCCTACACACACGGACCATATGTAGTTCAACTCTGCTTAGGAACCTGACAAAAACAGTAGCTCCTCTTCAGTCCAACACTGTACTTGCAGGGAACAGACGCGAGTGCTATTTGCACTGTGTATGGCAATGGGCGCGCAATAGTGACTTTCCTTACCAGAAAACAACTCTTGTGCGTAGGACCAGAAACTGCATGTGATTCAATTCCATTTAGGACTAGGAAACAAACGCTAGCTTGCCCTACAAGAAACACACTCTGCTTTAGAGAAAAGAACACTCTTCTACTCTACTGTGTTTCCTATAGGGCAAGAACAGTGAGCTTGCTCAGAACATAAGAACTGAGCTTCCTACGCACACGGGCCATATCTAGTTCAACTCTGCTTAGGAAACTGACAAGAACAGTAGCTCCTCTTCAGTCCGATACACTGTACTTGCTGGGCACAGACTCCAGGGCTATTTGCACTGTGTATGTCAATGGGAGCGCAATAGTGACTTTCCTTACCAGAAAACAACTCTTGCTCATAAGACCAGAAACTGCATGTGTTTCAACTCCATTTAAGACTGGGAAACAAACGCCAGCTCGCCTTACGAGAAACACACTCTGCTTTAGAGAAAAGAGCACTCTTCTACTCTACTGTGTTTTCTATAGGGCCAGAACAGTGAGCTTGCTCAGAACAAAAGAACTATGCTTCCTACACACGGGCCATATCTAGTTCAACTCTGCTTAGGAAACTGACAAGAACAGTAGCTCCTCTTCAGTCCAATACACTGTACTTGCTGGCAACAGACGCGAGTGCTATTTGCACTGTATATGGCAATGGGAGCACAATAGGGACTTTTCTTACCAGAAAACAACTCTTGCCCGTAGGACCAGAAAGTGCATGTGTTTCAACTCCATTTAGGACTGGGAAGCAAATGCTAGCTCGCCTTACATGAAACACAGTCTGCTTTTGAGAAAAGAGCACTCTTCTACTCTACTGTCTTTCCTATGGGGTCCAAACAGTGAGCTTGCTCAGAACAAAAGAACTGTGCTTCCTACACACACGGCCATATCTAGTTCAACTCTGCTTAGGAAAATGAAAAAAACAGTAGATCCTCTTCATTCCAATACACTGTACTTGCTGGGAACAGACGCGAGTGCTATTTGTACTGTGTAGGGCAATTGGAGCACAATAGTGACTCGTCTTACCAGAAAACAATTTTTGCTCACAGGACAAAAAACTGCATGTGACTCAACTACCTTTAGGACTGGGAAACAAACTCTAACTCGCCTTACAAGAAACACACTCTGCTTTTGAGAAAAGAACACTCGTCTACTCTACTGTGTTTCCCATAGGGCTAGAACAATGAGCTTGCTCAGAACAAAAGAACTGTGCTTCCTAAACACACGGGGCATATCTAGTTCAACTCTGCTTATGAAACTGAGAAGAACAGTAGCTCCTCTTCAGTCCAATACACTGTACTTGCTAGGAACAGACGGGAGTGCTATTTGCACTGTGTATGGCAATGGGAGCGCAATAGTGACTTTCCTTACCAGAAAACAACTCTTGCTCGTAGGACCAGAAACTGCATGTGATTCAACTCCATTTAGGACTGGGAAACAAACGCTAGATCGCCCTACAAGAAAAACAGTCTGCTTTTGAGAAAAGAGCACTCTTCTACTCTACTGTGTTTCCTATGGGGTCCAAACAGTGAGCTTGCTCAGAACAAAAAAAATTGTGCTTCCTACACACGGCCATATCTAGTTCAAGTCTGCTTAGGAACCTGACAAGAACAGTAGATCCTCTTCAGTCCAATACACTGTACTTGCTGGGAACAGACACGAGTGCTATTTGCACTGTGTAGGGCAATTGGATCACAATAGTGACTCGTCTTACCAAAAACAACTCTTGCTCATAGGACAAAAAACTGCATGTGACTCAACTCCATTTAGGACTGGGAAACAAACTCTAGCTCGCTTACAAGAAACACACTCTGCTTTTGAGAAAAGAACACTCTTCTACTCTATTGTGTTTCCCATAGGGCCAGAACAGTGAGCTTGCTCAGAACAAAAGAACTGTGCTTCCTACACACACGGGGCATATCTAGTTCAACTCTGCTTATTAAACTGAGAAGAACAGTAGCTCCTCTTCAGTCCAATACACTATACTTGCTAAGAACAGACAGGAGTGCTATTTGCACTGTGTATGGCAATGGGAGCTCAATAGTGACTTTCCTTACCAGAAAACAACTCTTGCTCGTAGGACCAGAAACTTCATGTGATTCAACTCCATTTAGGACTGGGAAACAAACGCTAGCTCGCCTTACAAGAAACACACTCTGCTTTTGAAAAAAGAGCATTCATCTACTCTACTGTGTTTCCTATAGGGCCAGAACAGTGAGCTTGCTCAGAACAAAAGAACTGTGCTTCCTACACACGGGCCATATCTAGATCACCTCTGCTTAGGAAACTGACAAGAACAGTAGCTCCTCTTCAGTCTGATACACTGTACTTGCTGGCAACAGACGCGAGTGCTATTTGCACTGTATATGGCAATAGGAGCGCAATAGTGACTTTCCTTACCAGAAAACAACTCTTGCTCATAGGACCAGTAACTGCATGTGATTCAACTCCACTTAGGACTGGGAAACAAATGCTACCTCGCCTTACATGAAACACACTCTGCTTTTGAGAAAAGAGCACTCTTCTACTCTACTGTGTTTCCTATAGGGCCAGAACAGTGAGCTTGCTCAGAACATAATAACTGTGCTTCCTACACACACGGGCCATATCTAGTTCATCTCTGCTTAGGAACCTGACAAGAACAGTAGATACCCTTTAGTCCAATACACTGTACTTGCTCGGAACAGACGCCAGTGCTATTTGTCCTGTGTATGACAATTGCAGCACAATAGTGACTATTCTTACCATAAAAAAACTCTTGCTCGTAGGACCAGAAACTGCATGTGTTTGACCTCCATTTCGGACTGGGAAACAAATGCTAGCTTGTCTTACAAGAAACACACTCTGCTTTAGAGAAAAGAGCACTCTTCTACTCTACTGTGTTTCCTATAGGGCAAGAACAGTGAGCTTGCTCAGAACAAAAGAACTGTGCTTCCTAGACACGGGCCATATCTAGTTGAACTCTGCTTAGGAAACTGACAAGAACAGTAGCTCCTCTTCAGTACGATACACTGTATTTGCTGGGAACAGACGCCAGTGCTATTTGCACTGTGTATGGCAATAGGAGTGCAATAGTGACTTTCCTTACCAGAAAACAACTCTTGCTCGTAGGACCAGAAACTGCATGTGATTCAACTCGATTTAGGACTAGGAAACAAACGCTAGCCTTACAAGAAACACAGTCGGCTTTTGAGAAAAGAGCACTCTTCTACTCTACTGTGTTTCCTATGGGGTCCAAACAGTGAGCTTGCTCAGAACAAAAAAAATTGTGCTTCCTACACACAAGGCCATATCTAGTTCAAGTCTGCTTAGGAACCTGACAGGAACAGTAGATCCTCTTCAGTCCAATACACTGTACTTGCTGGCAACAGATGCCAGTGCTTTTTGTCCTGTGTATGGCAATGGCAGCGCAATAGTGACTTTCCTTACCAGAAAACAACTCTTGCTCATAGGACCAGAAACGGCATGATATTCTACTCCATTTAGGACTGGGAAACAAACGCTAGCTCGCCTTACAAGAAACACACTCTGCTTTAGAGAAAGGAGGACTCTTCTACTCTACTGTGTTTCCTATGCGGTCCAAACAGTGAGCTTGCTCAGAACAAAAAAAATTGTGCTTCCTACACACACGGCCATATCTAGTTCAAGTCTGCTTAGGAACCTGACAAGAACAGTAGATCCTCTTCAGTCCAATACACTGTACTTGCTGGCAACAGACGCGAGTGCTATTTGCACTGTGTATGACAATGGGAGCTCAATAGTGACTTTCCTTACCAGAAAACAACTCTTGTGCGTAGGACCAGAATCTGCATGTGATTCAATTCCATTTAGGATTAGGAAACAAACGCTAGCTTGCCCTACAAGAAACACACTCTGCTTTAGAGAAAAGAACACTCTTCTACTCTACTGTGTTTCCTCTAGGGCCAGAACAGTGAGCTTGCTCAGAACATTAATAACTATGCTTCATACACACACTGGCCATATCTAGTTCAACTCTGCTTAGGAACCTGACAAGAACAGTAGATCCCATTTAGTCCAATACACTGTACTTGCTGGGAACAGATGCCAGTGCTATTTGTCCTGTGTATGGCAATGGCAGCGCAATAGTGACTATTCTTACCATAAAACAACTCTTGCTTGTAGGACAAGAAACTGCATGTGTTTCAACTCCATTTAGGACTGGGAAACAAACGCCAGCTCGCCTTACGAGAAACACACTCTGCTTTAGAGAAAAGAGCACTCTTCTACTCTACTGTGTTTTCTATAGGGCCAGAACAGTGAGCTTGCTCAGAACAAAAGAACTGTGCTTCCTACACACGGGCCATATCTAGTTGAACTCTGCTTAGGAAACTGACAAGAACAGTAGCTCCTCTTCAGTCCGGTACACTGTACTTACTGGGAACAGACGCCAGGGCTATTTGCACTGTGTATGTCAATGGGAGCGCAATAGTGACTTTCCTTACCAGAAAACAACTCTTGCTCATAGGACCAGTAACTGCATGTGATTCAACTCCATTTAAGACTGGGAAACAAATGCTACCTCGCCTTACATGAAACACACTCTGCTTTTGAGAAAAGAGCACTCTTCTACTCTACTGTGTTTCCTATGGGGTCCGAACAGTGAGCTTGCTCAGAACAAAAGAACTGTGCTTCCTACACACATGGGCAATATCTAGTTCACCTCTGCTTAGGAAACTGAAAAGAACAGTAGATCCTATTCAGTCCAATACACTGTACTTGCTGGGAACAGACGCGAGTGCTATTTGCACTGTGTATGGCAATGGGAGCACAATAGTGACTCTTCTTACCAGAAAACAACTCTTGCTCGTAGGACAAAAAACTGCATGTGACTCAACTCCATTTAGGACTGGGAAACAAACTCTAGCTCGCCTTACAAGAAACACACTCTGCTTTTGAGAAAAGAGCACTCTTCTACTCTACTGTGTTTCCCATAGGGCTAGAACAATAAGCTTGCTCAGAACAAAAGAACTGTGCTTCCTAAACACACGGGGCATATCTAGATCAACTCTGCTTATGAAACTGAGAAGAACAGTAGCTCCTCTTCAGTCCAATACACTGTACTTGCTAGGAACAAACGGGAGTGCTATTTGCACTGTGTATGGCAATGGGAGCGCAATAGTGACTTTCCTTACCAGAAAACAACTCTTGCTCGTAGGACCAGAAACTGCATGTGATTCAACTCCATTTAGGACTGGGAAACAAACGCTAGATCGCCTTACAAGAAAAACAGTCTGCTTTTGAGAAAAGAGCACTCTTCTACTCTACTGTGTTTCCTATGGGGTCCAAACAGTGAGCTTGCTCAGAACAAAAAAAATTGTGCTTCCTACACACACGGCCATATCTAGTTCAAGTCTGCTTAGGAACCTGACAAGAACAGTAGATCCTCTTCAGTCCAATACACTGTACTTGCTGGCAACAGACGCGAGAGCTATTTGCACTGTGTATGGCAATGGGAGCGCAATAGTGACTTTCCTTACCAGAAAACAACTCTTGCTCGTAGGACCAGAAACTGCATGGGATTCAACTCCATTTAGGACTGGGAAAAAAAAACGCGAGCTTGCCTTACAAGAAACACACTCTGCTTTTGAGAAAACAGCACTCTTCTACTCTACTGTGTTTCCTCTAGGGCCAGAACAGTGAGCTTGCTCAGAACATTAATAACTATGCTTCATACACACACTGGCCATATCTAGTTCAACTCTGCTTAGGAACCTGACAAGAACAGTAGATCCCATTTAGTCCAATACACTGTACTTGCTGGGAACAGACGCCAGTGCTATTTGTCCTGTGTATGGCAATGGCAGCGCAATAGTGACTATTCTTACCATAAAACAACTCTTGCTTGTAGGACAAGAAACTGCATGTGTTTCAACTCCATTTAGGACTGGGAAACAAACGCCAGCTCGCCTTACGAGAAACACACTCTGCTTTAGAGAAAAGAGCACTCTTCTACTCTACTGTGTTTTCTATAGGGCCAGAACAGTGAGCTTGCTCAGAACAAAAGAACTGTGCTTCCTACGCACGGGCCATATCTAGTTGAACTCTGCTTAGGAAACTGACAAGAACAGTAGCTCCTCTTCAGTCCGGTACACTGTACTTACTGGGAACAGACGCCAGGGCTATTTGCACTGTGTATGTCAATGGGAGCGCAATAGTGACTTTCCTTACCAGAAAACAACTCTTGCTCATAGGACCAGTAACTGCATGTGATTCAACTCCATTTAAGACTGGGAAACAAATGCTACCTCGCCTTACATGAAACACACTCTGCTTTTGAGAAAAGAGCACTCTTCTACTCTACTATGTTTTCTATAGGTTCAGAAGAGTGAGCTTGCTCAGAACAAAAGAACTGTGCTTCACACACACGGGCCATATCTAGTTCAACTCTGCTTAGGAACCTGACAAGACCAGTAGATCCCCTTTAGTACAATACACTGTACTTGCTGGGAACAGACGCCAGTGCTATTTGTCCTGTGTATGGCAATGGCAGCGCAATAGTGACTATTCTTACCATAAAACAACTCTTGCTCGTAGGACCAGAAACTGCATGTGTTTCAACTCCATTTAGGACTGCGAAACAAATGCCAGCTCGCCTTACGAGAAACACACTCTGCTTTAGAGAAAAGAGCACTCTTCTACTCTACTGTGTTTTCTATAGGGCCAGAACAGTGAGCTTGCTCAGAACAAAAGAACTGTGCTTCCTACACACGGGCCATATCTAGTTGAACTCTGCTTAGGAAACTGACAAGAACAGTAGCTCCTCTTCAGTCCGGTACACTGTACTTACTGGGAACAGACGCCAGGGCTATTTGCACTGTGTATGTCAATGGGAGCCCAATAGTGACTTTCCTTACCAGAAAACAACTCTTGCTCATAGGACCAGTAACTGCATGTGATTCAACTCCATTTAAGACTGGGAAACAAATGCTACCTCGCCTTACATGAAACACACTCTGCTTTTGAGAAAAGAGCACTCTTCTACTCTACTGTGTTTCCTATGGGGTCCGAACAGTGAGCTTGCTCAGAACAAAAGAACTGTGCTTCCTACACACATGGGCAATATCTAGTTCACCTCTGCTTAGGAAACTGAAAAGAACAGTAGATCCTATTCAGTCCAATACACTGTACTTGCTGGGAACAGACGCGAGTGCTATTTGCACTGTGTATGGGAATGGGAGCACAATAGTGACTCTTCTTACCAGAAAACAACTCTTGCTCGTAGGACAAAAAACTGCATGTGACTCAACTCCATTTAGGACTGGGAAACAAACTCTAGCTCGCCTTACAAGAAACACACTCTGCTTTTGAGAAAAGAGCACTCTTCTTCTCTACTGTGTTTCCCATAGGGCCAGAACGGTGAACTTGCTCAGAACAAAAGAACTGTGCTTCCTACACACATGGGCCATATCTAGTTCAACTCTGCTTAGGAAACTGAAAAGAACAGTAGATCCTCTTCAGTCCAATACACTGTACTTGCTGGGAACAGACGCGAGTGCTATTTGTACTGTGTAGGGCAATTGGAGCACAATAGTGACTCGTCTTACCAGAAAACAACTCTTGCTCATAGGACAAAAAACTGCATGTGACTCAACTACCTTTAGGACTGGGAAACAAACTCTAGCTCGCCTAACAAGAAACACACTCTGCTTTTGAGAAAAGAGCACTCTTCTACTCTACTGTGTTTCCCATAAGGCTAGAACAATGAGCTTGCTCAGAACAAAAGAACTGTGCTTCCTAAACACACGGGGCATATCTAGTTCAACTCTGCTTATGAAACTGAGAAGAACAGTAGCTCCTCTTCAGTCCAATACACTGTACTTGCTGGGAACAGACGCGAGTGCTATTTGTACTGTGTAGGGCAATTGGAGCACAATAGTGACTCGTCTTACCAGAAAACAACTCTTGCTCATAGGACAAAAAACTGCATGTGACTCAACTACCTTTAGGACTGGGAAACAAACTCTAGCTCGCCTTACAAGAAACACACTCTGCTTTTGAGAAAAGAACACTCGTCTACTCTACTGTGTTTCCCATAGGGCTAGAACAATAAGCTTGCTCAGAACAAAAGAACTGTGCTTCCTAAACACACGGGGCATATCTAGTTCAACTCTGCTTATGAAACTGAGAAGAACAGTAGCTCCTCTTCAGTCCAATACACTGTACTTGCTAGGAACAAACGGGAGTGCTATTTGCACTGTGTATGGCAATGGGAGCGCAATAGTGACTTTCCTTACCAGAAAACAACTCTTGCTCGTAGGACCAGAAACTGCATGTGATTCAACTCCATTTAGGACTGGGAAACAAACGCTAGATCGCCTTACAAGAAAAACAGTCTGCTTTTGAGAAAAGAGCACTCTTCTACTCTACTGTGTTTCCTATGGGGTCCAAACAGTGAGCTTGCTCAGAACAAAAAAAATTGTGCTTCCTACACACACGGCCATATCTAGTTCAAGTCTGCTTAGGAACCTGACAAGAACAGTAGATCCTCTTCAGTCCAATACACTGTACTTGCTGGCAACAGACGCGAGTGCTATTTGCACTGTGTATGGCAATGGGAGCGCAATAGTGACTTTCCTTACCAGAAAACAACTCTTGCTCGTAGGACCAGAAACTACATGGGATTCAACTCCATTTAGGACTGGGAAAAAAAACTCGAGCTTGCCTTACAAGAAACATACTCTGCTTTTGAGAAAACAGCACTCTTCTACTCTACTGTGTTTCCTCTAGGGCCAGAAGAGTGAGCTTGCTCAGAACATTAATAACTATGCTTCCTACACACGGGCCATATCTAGTTGAATTCTGCTTAGGAAACTGACAAGAACAGTAGCTCCTCTTCAGTCCGATACACTGTACTTGCTGGGAACAGACGCGAGTGCTATTTGCACTGTGTATGGAAATGGGCGCGCAATAGTGACTTTCCTTACCAGAAAACAACTCTTGCCCGTAGGACCAGAAAGTGCATGTGATTCAACTCCATTTAGGACTGGCAAACAAATGCTAGCTCGCCTTACATGAAACACACTCTGCTTTTGAGAAAAGAGTACTCTTCTACTCTACTGTGTTTCCTACGGGGTCCAAACAGTGAGCTTGCTCAGAACAAAAGAACTGTGCTTCCTACACACATGGGCCATATCTAGGTCAACTCTGCTTAGGAAACTGAAAAGAACAGTAGATCCTCTTCAGTCCAATACACTGTACTTGCTGGGAACAGACGAAAGTGCTATTTGCACTGTGTATGGCAATGGGAGCACAATAGTGACTCGTCTTACCAGAAAACAACTCTTGCTCGTAGGACAAAAAACTGCATGTGACTCAACTCCATTTAGGACTGGGAAACAAACTCTAGCTCCCCTTACAAGAAACACACTCTGCTTTTGAGAAAAGAGCACTCTTCTAGTCTACTGTGTTTCCCATAGGGCCAAATGGTGAACTTGCTCAGAACAAAAGAACTGTGCTTCCTACACACATGGGCCATATCTAGTTCAACTCTGCTTAGGAAACTGAAAAAAACAGTAGATCCTCTTCAGTCCAATACACTGTACTTGCTGGGAACAGACGCGAGTGCTATTTGTACTGTGTAGGGCAATTGGAGCACAATAGTGACTCGTCTTACCAGAAAACAATTTTTGCTCATAGGACAAAAAACTGCATGTGACTCAACTACCTTTAGGACTGGGAAACAAACTCTAGCTCGCCTTACAAGAAACACACTCTGCTTTTGAGAAAAGAACACTCGTCTAATCTACTGTGTTTCCCATAAGGCTAGAACAATGTGCTTGCTCAGAACAAAAGAACTGTGCTTCCTAAACACACGGGGCATATCTAGTTCAACTCTGCTTATGAAACTGAGAAGAACAGTAGCTCCTATTCAGTCCAATACACTGTAATTGCTAGGAACAGACGGGAGTGCTATTTGCACTGTGTATGGCAATGGGAGTGCAATAGTGACTTTCCTTACCAGAAAACAACTCTTGCTCGTAGGACCAGAAACTGCATGTGATTCAACTCCATTTAGGACTGGGAAACAATCGCTAGAACTCCTTACAAGAAAAACAGTCTGCTTTTGAGAAAAGAGCACTCTTCTACTCTACTGTGTTTCCTATGGGGTCCAAACAGTGAGCTTGCTCAGAACAAAAAAAATTGTGCTTCCTACACACACGGCCATATCTAGTTCAAGTCTGCTTAGGAACCTGACAAGAACAGTAGATCCTCTTCAGTCCAATACACTGTATTTGCTGGCAACAGACGCGAGTGCTATTTGCACTGTGTAGGGCAATTGGATCACAATAGTGACTCGTCTTACCAAAAACAACTCTTGCTCATAGGACAAAAAACTGCATGTGACTCAACTCCATTTAGGACTGGGAAACAAACTCTAGCTCGCTTACAAGAAACACACTCTGCTTTTGAGAAAAGAACAGTGTTCTACTCTATTGTGTTTCCCATAGGGCCAGAACAGTGAGCTTGCTCAGAACAAAAGAACTGTGCTTCCTACACACACGGGGCATATCTAGTTCAACTCTGCTTAGGAAACTGAGAAGAACAGTAGCTCCTCTTCAGTCCAATACACTATACTTGCTAGGAACAGACAGGAGTGCTATTTGCACTGTGTATGGCAATGGGAGCGCAATAGTGACTTTCCTTACCAGAAAACAACTCTTGCTCGTAGGACCAGAAACTGCATGTGATTCAACTCCATTTAGGACTGGGAAACAAACGCTAGCTCGCCTTACAAGAAACACACTCTGCTTTTGAGAAAAGAGCATTCTTCTACTCTACTGTGTTTCCTATAGGGCCAGAACAGTGAGCTTGCTCAGAACAAAAGAACTGTGCTTCCTACACTCGGGGCATATCTAGTTCACCTCTGCTTAGGAAACTGACAAGAACAGTAGCTCCTCTTCAGTCCGATACACTGTACTTGCTGGGAACAGACGCGAGTGCTATTTGCACTGTATATGGCAATAGGAGTGCAATAGTGACTTTCCTTACCAGAAAACAACTCTTGCTCGTAGGACCAGAAACTGCATGTGATTCAACTCCATTTAGGAGTAGGAAACAAAGGCTAGCTTGCCTTACAAGAAACACAGTCGGCTTTTGAGAAAAGAGCACTCTTCTACTCTACTGTGTTTCCTATAGGGCCAGAACAGTGAGCTTGCTCAGAACATAAGAACTGAGCTTCCTACGCACACGGGCCATATCTAGTTCAACTCTGATTAGGAAACTGACAAGAACAGTAGCTCCTCTTCATTCCGATACACTGTACTTGCTGGGAACAGACGCCAGGGCTATTTGCACTGTGTATGTCAATGGGAGCGCAATAGTGACTTTCCTTAACAGAAAACAACTCTTGCTCATAGGACCAGTAACTGCATGTGATTCAACTCCGTTTAGGACTGGGAAACAAATGCTACCTCGCCTTACATGAAACACACTCTGCTTTTGAGAAAAGAGCACTCTTCTACTCTACTGTGTTTCCTATAGGGCCAGAACAGTGAGCTTGCTCAGAACATAATAACTGTGCTTCCTACACACACAGGTCATATCTAGTTCAACTCTGCTTAGGAACCTGACAAGAACAGTAGATACCCTTTAGTCCAATACACTGTACTTGCTGGGAACAGACGCCAGTGCTATTTGTCCTGTGTATGACAATGGCAGCGCAATAGTGACTATTCTTACCATAAAACAACTCTTGCTCATAGGACCAGAAACTGCATGTGTTTGACCTCCATTTCGGACTGGGAAACAAATGCTAGCTTGCCTTACAAGAAACACACTCTGCTTTAGAGAAAAGAGCACTCTTCTACTCTACTGTGTTTCCTATGGGGCAAGAACAGTGAGCTTGCTCAGAACAAAAGAACTGTGCTTCCTACACACGGGCCATATCTAGTTGAACTCTGCTTAGGAAACTGACAAGAACATTAGCTCCTCTTCAGTACGATACACTGTATTTGCTGGGAACAGACGCCAGTGCTATTTGCACTGTATATGGCAATGGGAGCGCAATAGGGACTTTCCTTACCAGAAAACAACTCTTGCTCGTAGGACCAGAAAGTGCATGTGATTCAACTCCATTTAGGACTGGCAAACAAATGCTAGCTCGCCTTACATGAAACACACTCTGCTTTTGAGAAAAGAGTACTCTTCTACTCTACTGTGTTTCCTACGGGGTCCAAACAGTGAGCTTGCTCAGAACAAAAGAACTGTGCTTCCTACACACATGGGCCATATCTAGGTCAACTCTGCTTAGGAAACTGAAAAAAAAAC
Source organism: Peromyscus eremicus (assembly GCF_949786415.1). Lineage (NCBI taxonomy): Eukaryota > Metazoa > Chordata > Mammalia > Rodentia > Cricetidae > Peromyscus > Peromyscus eremicus. The sequence continues at coordinate 24,632 of NW_026737328.1, read as the reverse complement.
AGTAGATCCTCTTCAGTGCAATACACTGTACTTGCTGGGAACAGACGAAAGTGCTATTTGCACTGTGAATGGCAATGGGAGCACAATAGTGACTCCTCTTACCAGAAAACAACTCTTGCTCGTAGGACAAAAAACTGCATGTGACTCAACTCCATTTAGGACTGGGAAACAAACTCTAGCTCCCCTTACAAGAAACATACTCTGCTTTTGAGAAAAGAGCACTCTTCTACTCTACTGTGTTTCCCATAGGGCCAAAACGGTGAACTTGCTCAGAACAAAAGAACTGTGCTTCCTACACACACGGGGCATATCCAGTTCAACTCTGCTTAGGAAACTGAAAGAACAGTAGCTCCTCTTCAGTCCGATACTCTGTACTTGCTGGGATCAGACGCAAGTGCTATTTGCACTGTGTATGGCAATGGGAGCGCAATAGTGACTTTCCTTACCAGAAAACAACTCTTGCTCGTAGGACCAGAAACTGCATGTGATTCAACTCCATTTAGGACTGGGAAAAAAACGCTAGCTTGCCTTAGAAGAAACACACCCTGCTTTTGAGAAAAGAGCACTCTTCTACTCTACTGTGTTTCCTATAGGGCCAGAACTGTGAGCTTGCTCAGAACATAATATCTGTGCTTCCTACACACACGGGCCATATCTAGTTCAACTCTGCTTAGGAAACTGAGAAGAACAGTAGCTCCTCTTCAGTCCAATACACTATACTTGCTAGGAAGAGACGGTAGTGCTATTTCCACTGTGTATGGCAATGGAAGCGCAATAGTGACTTTCCTTACCAGAAAACAACTCTTGCTCGTAGGACCAGAAACTGCATGTGATTCAACTCCATTTAGGACTGGGAAACAAACGCTAGCTCGCCTTACAAGAAACACACTCTGCTTTTGAGAAAAGAGCACTCTTCTACTCTACTGTGTTTCCTATGGGGTCCAAACAGTGAGCTTGCTCAGAACAAAAAAAAAAATTGTGCTTTCTACACACACGGCCATATCTAGTTCAAGTCTGCTTAGGAACCTGACAAGAACAGTAGCTCCTCTTCAGTCCAATACACTGTACTTGCTGGCTACAGATGCCAGTGCTATTTGTCCTGTGTATGGCAATGGCAGCGCAATAGTGACTTTCCTTACCAGAAAACAACTCTTGCTCATAGTATCAGAAACTGCATGTGTTTCAACTCCATTTAGGACTGGGAAACAAACGCTAGCTCGCCTTACAAGAAACACACTCTGCTTTAGAAAAAAGAGCACTCTTCTACAATACTGTGTTTCCTATGGGGTCCAAACAGTGAGCTTGCTCAGAACTAAAGAACTGTGCTTCCTACACACACGGACCATATGTAGTTCAACTCTGCTTAGGAACCTGACAAGAACAGTAGCTCCTCTTCAGTCCAACACTGTACTTGCTTGGGAGACGCGAGTGCTATTTGCACTGTGTATGGCAAAGGGAGCACAATCGTGACTTTCCTTACCAGAAAACAACTCTTGTTCGTAGGACCAGAAACTGTATGTGTTTCACCTCCATTTAGGACTAGGAAACAAACGCTAGCTTGCCTTACAAGAAACATACTCTGCTTTAGAGAAAAGAGCACTCTTCTACTCTACTGTGTTTCCTATAGGGCCAGAACAGTGAGCTTGCTCAGAACATAATAACTGTGCTTCCTACACACACGGGCCATATCTAGTTCAACTCTGCTTAGGAACCTGACAAGAACAGTAGATACCCTTTAGTCCAATACACTGTACTTGCTGGGAACAGACGCCAGTGCTATTTGTCCTGTGTATGGCTATGGCAGCGCAATAGTGACTATTCTTACCATAAAACAACTCTTGCTCATAGGACCAGAAACTGCATGTGTTTCACCTCCATTTAGGACTGGGAAAGAAACGCTAGCTCGCCTTACATGAAACACACTCTGCTTTAGAGAAAAGAGCATTCTTCTACTCTACTGTGTTTCCTATAGGGCCAGAACAGTGAGCTTGCTCAGAACAAAAGAAATGTGCTTCCTACACACGGGCCATATCTAGTTCACCTCTGCTTAGGTAACTGACAAGAACAGTAGCTCCTCTTCAGTCCGATACACTGTAATTGCTGGGAACAGACGCGAGTGCTATTTGCACTGTATAAGGCAATAGGAGTGCAATAGTGACTTTCCTTACCAGAAAACAACTCTTGCTCGTAGGACCAGAAACTGCATGTGATTCAACTCCATTTAGGAGAAGGAAACAAACGCTAGCTCGCCTTACAAGAAACACAGTCGGCTTTTGAGTAAAGAGCACTCTTCTACTCTACTGTGTTTCCTATGGGGTCCAAACAGTGAGCTTGCTCAGAACAAAAAAAATTGTGCTTCCTACACACACGACCATATCTAGTTCAAGTCTGCTTAGGAACCTGACAAGAACAGTAGATCCTCTTCAGTCCAATACACTGTACTTCCTGGCAACAGACGCCAGTGCTATTTGTCCTGTGTATGGCAATGGCAGCGCAATAGTGACTTTCCTTACCAGAAATCAACTCTTACTCATAGTACCAGAAACGGCATGATATTCTACTCCATTTAGGACTGGGAAACAAACGCTAGCTTGCCTTACAAGAAACACACTCTGCTTTAGAGAAAGGAGCAGTCTTCTACTCTACTGTGTTTCGTATGGGTTCCAAACAGTGAGCTTGCTCAGAACAAAAGAACTGTGCTTCCTACACACACGGACCATATGTAGTTCAACTCTGCTTAGGAACCTGACAAGAACAGTAGCTCCTCTTCAGTCCAACGCTGTACATGCAGGGAACAGACGCGAGTGCTATTTGCACTGTGTGTGGCAATGGGCGCGCAATAGTGACTTTCCTTACCAGAAAACAACTCTTGTGCGTAGGACCAGAAACTACATGTGATTCAACTCCATTTAGGACTAGGAAACAAACGCTAGCTTGCCCTACAAGAAACACACTCTGCTTTAGAGAAAAGAGCACTCTTCTACTCTACTGTGTTTCCTATAGGGGCAGAAGAGTGAGCTTGCTCAGAACATAAGAACTGAGCTTCCTACGCACACGGGCCGTATCTAGTTCAACTCTGCTTAGGAAACTGACAAGAACAGTAGCTCCTCTTCATTCCGATACACTGTACTTGCTGGGAACAGACGCCAGGGCTATTTGCACTGTGTATGTCAATGGGAGCACAATAGTGACTTTCCTTACCAGAAAACAACTCTTGCTCATAGGACCAGTAACTGCATGTGATTCAACTCCATTTAAGACAGGGAAACAAATGCTACCTCGCCTTACATGAAACAAACTCTGCTTTTGAGAAAAGAGCACTCTTCTACTCTACTGTGTTTCCTATGGGGTCCGAACAGTGGGCTTGCTCAGAACAAAAGAACTGTGCTTCCTACACACATGGGCAATATCTAGTTCACCTCTGCTTAGGAAACTGAAAAGAACAGTAGATCCTATTCAGTCCAATACACTGTACTTGCTGGGAACAGACGCGAGTGCTATTTGCACTGTGTATGGCAATGGGAGCACAATAGTGACTCGTCTTACCAGAAAACAACTCTTGCTCGTAGGACAAAAAACTGCATGTGACTCAACTCCATTTAGGACTGGGAAACAAACTCTACCTCGCCTTACAAGAAACACACTCTGCTTTTGAGAAAAGAGCACTCTTCTACTCTACTGTGTTTCCCATAGGGCCAGAACGGTGAGCTTGCTCAGAACAAAAGAACTGTGCTTCCTACACACACGGGGCATATCTAGTTCAACTCTGCTTAGGAAACTGAAAGAACAGTAGCTCCTCTTCAGTGCGATACACTGTACTTGCTGGGATCAGACGCGAGTGCTATTTGCACTGTGTATGGCAATGGGTGCGCAATAGTGACTTTCCTTAACAGAAAACAACTCTTGCTCGTAGGACTAGAAACTGCATGTGATTCAACTCCATTTATGACTGGGAAAAAAACGCTAGCTTGCCTTAGAAGAAACACACCCTGCTTTTGAGAAAAGAGCACTCTTCTACTCTACTGTGTTTCCTATAGGGCCAGAACAGTGAGCTTGCTCAGAACATAATAACTGTGCTTCCTACACACACGGGCCATATCTAGTTCAACTCTGCTTAGGAACCTGACAAGAACAGTACATACCCTTTAGTCCAATACACTGTACTTGCTGGGAACAGGCGCCAGTGCTATTTGTCCTGTGTATGGCAATGGCAGCGCAATAGTGACTATTCTTACCATAAAACAACTCTTGCTCGTAGGACCAGAAACTGCATGTGTTTGACCTCCATTTCGGACTGGGAAACAAATGCTAGCTTGCCTTAGAAGAAACACACTCTGCTTTAAAGAAAAGAGCACTCTTCTACTCTACTGTGTTTTCTATAGGGCAAGAACAGTGAGCTTGCTCAGAACAAAAGAACTGTGCTTCCTACACACGGGCCATATCTAGTTCAACTCTGCTTAGGAAACTGACAAGAACAGTAGCTCCTCTTCAGTCCGATACACTGTATTTGCTGGGAACAGACGCCAGTGCTATTTGCACTGTATATGGCAATGGGAGCGCAATAGGGACTTTCCTTACCAGAAAACAACTCTTGCTCGTAGGACCAGAAAGTGCATGTGATTCAACTCCATTTAGGACTGGCAAACAAATGCTAGCTCGCCTTACATGAAACACACTCTGCTTTTGAGAAAAGAGTACTCTTCTACTCTACTGTGTTTCCTATGGGGTCCAAACAGTGAGCTTGCTCAGAACAAAAGAACTGTGCTTCCTACACACATGGTCCATATCTAGGTCAACTCTGCTTAGGAAACTGAAAAGAACAGTAGATCCTCTTCAGTGCAATACACTGTACTTGCTGGGAACAGACGAAAGTGCTATTTGCACTGTGTATGGCAATGGGAGCACAATAGTGACTCGTCTTACCAGAAAACAACTCTTGCTCGTAGGACAAAAAACTGCATGTGACTCAACTCCATTTAGGACTGGGAAACAAACTCTAGCACCCCTTACAAGAAACACACTCTGCTTTAGAGAAAAGAGCACTCTTCTACTCTACTGTGTTTCCTATAGGGGCAGAAGAGTGAGCTTGCTCAGAACATAAGAACTGAGCTTCCTACGCACACGGGCCGTATCTAGTTCAACTCTGCTTAGGAAACTGACAAGAACAGTAGCTCCTCTTCATTCCGATACACTGTACTTGCTGGGAACAGACGCCAGGGCTATTTGCACTGTGTATGTCAATGGGAGCACAATAGTGACTTTCCTTACCAGAAAACAACTCTTGCTCATAGGACCAGTAACTGCATGTGATTCAACTCCATTTAAGACAGGGAAACAAATGCTACCTCGCCTTACATGAAACAAACTCTGCTTTTGAGAAAAGAGCACTCTTCTACTCTACTGTGTTTCCTATGGGGTCCGAACAGTGGGCTTGCTCAGAACAAAAGAACTGTGCTTCCTACACACATGGGCAATATCTAGTTCACCTCTGCTTAGGAAACTGAAAAGAACAGTAGATCCTATTCAGTCCAATACACTGTACTTGCTGGGAACAGACGCGAGTGCTATTTGCACTGTGTATGGCAATGGGAGCACAATAGTGACTCGTCTTACCAGAAAACAACTCTTGCTCGTAGGACAAAAAACTGCATGTGACTCAACTCCATTTAGGACTGGGAAACAAACTCTACCTCGCCTTACAAGAAACACACTCTGCTTTTGAGAAAAGAGCACTCTTCTACTCTACTGTGTTTCCCATAGGGCCAGAACGGTGAACTTGCTCAGAACAAAAGAACTGTGCTTCCTACACACACGGGGCATATCTAGTTCAACTCTGCTTAGGAAACTGAAAGAACAGTAGCTCCTCTTCAGTGCGATACACTGTACTTGCTGGGATCAGACGCGAGTGCTATTTGCACTGTGTATGGCAATGGGTGCGCAATAGTGACTTTCCTTAACAGAAAACAACTCTTGCTCGTAGGACTAGAAACTGCATGTGATTCAACTCCATTTAAGACTGGGAAAAAAACGCTAGCTTGCCTTACAAGAAACACACCCTGCTTTTGAGAAAAGAGCACTCTTCTACTCTACTGTGTTTCCTATAGGGCCAGAACAGTGAGCTTGCTCAGAACATAATAACTGTGCTTCCTACACACACGGGCCATATCTAGTTCAACTCTGCTTAGGAACCTGACAAGAACAGTACATACCCTTTAGTCCAATACACTGTACTTGCTGGGAACAGGCGCCAGTGCTATTTGTCCTGTGTATGGCAATGGCAGCGCAATAGTGACTATTCTTACCATAAAACAACTCTTGCTCGTAGGACCAGAAACTGCATGTGTTTGACCTCCATTTCGGACTGGGAAACAAATGCTAGCTTGCCTTAGAAGAAACACACTCTGCTTTAAAGAAAAGAGCACTCTTCTACTCTACTGTGTTTTCTATAGGGCAAGAACAGTGAGCTTGCTCAGAACAAAAGAACTGTGCTTCCTACACACGGGCCATATCTAGTTCAACTCTGCTTAGGAAACTGACAAGAACAGTAGCTCCTCTTCAGTCCGATACACTGTATTTGCTGGGAACAGACGCCAGTGCTATTTGCACTGTATATGGCAATGGGAGCGCAATAGGGACTTTCCTTACCAGAAAACAACTCTTGCTCGTAGGACCAGAAAGTGCATGTGATTCAACTCCATTTAGGACTGGCAAACAAATGCTAGCTCGCCTTACATGAAACACACTCTGCTTTTGAGAAAAGAGTACTCTTCTACTCTACTGTGTTTCCTATGGGGTCCAAACAGTGAGCTTGCTCAGAACAAAAGAACTGTGCTTCCTACACACATGGTCCATATCTAGGTCAACTCTGCTTAGGAAACTGAAAAGAACAGTAGATCCTCTTCAGTGCAATACACTGTACTTGCTGGGAACAGACGAAAGTGCTATTTGCACTGTGTATGGCAATGGGAGCACAATAGTGACTCGTCTTACCAGAAAACAACTCTTGCTCGTAGGACAAAAAACTGCATGTGACTCAACTCCATTTAGGACTGGGAAACAAACTCTAGCACCCCTTACAAGAAACACACTCTGCTTTAGAGAAAAGAGCACTCTTCTACTCTACTGTGTTTCCTATAGGGGCAGAAGAGTGAGCTTGCTCAGAACATAAGAACTGAGCTTCCTACGCACACGGGCCGTATCTAGTTCAACTCTGCTTAGGAAACTGACAAGAACAGTAGCTCCTCTTCATTCCGATACACTGTACTTGCTGGGAACAGACGCCAGGGCTATTTGCACTGTGTATGTCAATGGGAGCACAATAGTGACTTTCCTTACCAGAAAACAACTCTTGCTCATAGGACCAGTAACTGCATGTGATTCAACTCCATTTAAGACAGGGAAACAAATGCTACCTCGCCTTACATGAAACAAACTCTGCTTTTGAGAAAAGAGCACTCTTCTACTCTACTGTGTTTCCTATGGGGTCCGAACAGTGGGCTTGCTCAGAACAAAAGAACTGTGCTTCCTACACACATGGGCAATATCTAGTTCACCTCTGCTTAGGAAACTGAAAAGAACAGTAGATCCTATTCAGTCCAATACACTGTACTTGCTGGGAACAGACGCTAGTGCTATTTGCACTGTGTATGGCAATGGGAGCACAATAGTGACTCGTCTTACCAGAAAACAACTCTTGCTCGTAGGACAAAAAACTGCATGTGACTCAACTCCATTTAGGACTGGGAAACAAACTCTACCTCGCCTTACAAGAAACACACTCTGCTTTTGAGAAAAGAGCACTCTTCTACTCTACTGTGTTTCCCATAGGGCCAGAACGGTGAACTTGCTCAGAACAAAAGAACTGTGCTTCCTACACACACGGGGCATATCTAGTTCAACTCTGCTTAGGAAACTGAAAGAACAGTAGCTCCTCTTCAGTGCGATACACTGTACTTGCTGGGATCAGACGCGAGTGCTATTTGCACTGTGTATGGCAATGGGTGCGCAATAGTGACTTTCCTTAACAGAAAACAACTCTTGCTCGTAGGACTAGAAACTGCATGTGATTCAACTCCATTTAAGACTGGGAAAAAAACGCTAGCTTGCCTTACAAGAAACACACCCTGCTTTTGAGAAAAGAGCACTCTTCTACTCTACTGTGTTTCCTATAGGGCCAGAACAGTGAGCTTGCTCAGAACATAATAACTGTGCTTCCTACACACACGGGCCATATCTAGTTCAACTCTGCTTAGGAACCTGACAAGAACAGTACATACCCTTTAGTCCAATACACTGTACTTGCTGGGAACAGGCGCCAGTGCTATTTGTCCTGTGTATGGCAATGGCAGCGCAATAGTGACTATTCTTACCATAAAACAACTCTTGCTCGTAGGACCAGAAACTGCATGTGTTTGACCTCCATTTCGGACTGGGAAACAAATGCTAGCTTGCCTTAGAAGAAACACACTCTGCTTTAAAGAAAAGAGCACTCTTCTACTCTACTGTGTTTTCTATAGGGCAAGAACAGTGAGCTTGCTCAGAACAAAAGAACTGTGCTTCCTACACACGGGCCATATCTAGTTCAACTCTGCTTAGGAAACTGACAAGAACAGTAGCTCCTCTTCAGTCCGATACACTGTATTTGCTGGGAACAGACGCCAGTGCTATTTGCACTGTATATGGCAATGGGAGCGCAATAGGGACTTTCCTTACCAGAAAACAACTCTTGCTCGTAGGACCAGAAAGTGCATGTGATTCAACTCCATTTAGGACTGGCAAACAAATGCTAGCTCGCCTTACATGAAACACACTCTGCTTTTGAGAAAAGAGTACTCTTCTACTCTACTGTGTTTCCTATGGGGTCCAAACAGTGAGCTTGCTCAGAACAAAAGAACTGTGCTTCCTACACACATGGTCCATATCTAGGTCAACTCTGCTTAGGAAACTGAAAAGAACAGTAGATCCTCTTCAGTGCAATACACTGTACTTGCTGGGAACAGACGAAAGTGCTATTTGCACTGTGTATGGCAATGGGAGCACAATAGTGACTCGTCTTACCAGAAAACAACTCTTGCTCGTAGGACAAAAAACTGCATGTGACTCAACTCCATTTAGGACTGGGAAACAAACTCTAGCACCCCTTACAAGAAACACACTCTGCTTTTGAGAAAAGAGCACTCTTCTACTCTACTGTGTTTCCCATAGGGCCAAAACGGTGAACTTGCTCAGAACAAAAGAACTGTGCTTCCTACACACACGGGGCATATCCAGTTCAACTCTGCTTAGGAAACTGAAAGAACAGTAGCTCCTCTTCAGTCCGATACACTGTACTTGCTGGGATCAGACGCGAGTGCTATTTGCACTGTGTATGGCAATGGGAGCGCAATAGTGACTTTCCTTAACAGAAAACAACTCTTGCTCGTAGGACCAGAAACTGCATGTGATTCAACTCCATTTAGGACTGGGAAAAAAACGCTAGCTTGCCTTACAAGAAACACACCCTGCTTTTGAGAAAAGAGCACTCTTCTACTCTACTGTGTTTCCTATAGGGCCAGAACAGTGAGCTTGCTCAGAACATAATAACTGTGCTTCCTACACACACGGGCCATATCTAGTTCAACTCTGCTTAGGATACTGAGAAGAACAGTAGCTCCTCTTCAGTCCAATACACTATACTTGCTAGGAAGAGACGGTAGTGCTATTTCCACTGTGTATGGCAATGGAAGCGCAATAGTGACTTTCCTTACCAGAAAACAACTCTTGCTCGTAGGACCAGAAACTGCATGTGATTCAACTCCATTTAGGACTGGGAAACAAACGCTAGCTCGCCTTACAAGAAACACACTCTGCTTTTGATAAAAGAGCACTCTTCTACTCTACTGTGTTTCCTATGGGGTCCAAACAGTGAGCTTGCTCAGAACAAAAAAAAAAATTGTGCTTCCTACACACACGGCCATATCTAGTTCAAGTCTGCTTAGGAACCTGACAAGAACAGTAGCTCCTCTTCAGTCCAATACACTGTACTTGCTGGCTACAGATGCCAGTGCTATTTGTCCTGTGTATGGCAATGGCAGCGCAATAGTGACTTTCCTTACCAGAAAACAACTCTTGCTCATAGTATCAGAAACTGCATGTGTTTCAACTCCATTTAGGACTGGGAAACAAACGCTAGCTCGCCTTACAAGAAACACACTCTGCTTTAGAAAAAAGAGCACTCTTCTACAATACTGTGTTTCCTATGGGGTCCAAACAGTGAGCTTGCTCAGAACAAAAGAACTGTGCTTCCTACACACACGGACCATATGTAGTTCAACTCTGCTTAGGAACCTGACAAGAACAGTAGCTCCTCTTCAGTCCAACACTGTACTTGCTTGGGAGACGCGAGTGCTATTTGCACTGTGTATGGCAATGGGAGCACAATCGTGACTTTCCTTACCAGAAAACAACTCTTGTTCGTAGGACCAGAAACTGTATGTGTTTCACCTCCATTTAGGACTAGGAAACAAACGCTAGCTTGCCTTACAAGAAACATACTCTGCTTTAGAGAAAAGAGCACTCTTCTACTCTACTGTGTTTCCTATAGGGCCAGAACAGTGAGCTTGCTCAGAACATAATAACTGTGCTTCCTACACACACGGGCCATATCTAGTTCAACTCTGCTTAGGAACCTGACAAGAACAGTAGATACCCTTTAGTCCAATACACTGTACTTGCTGGGAACAGACGCCAGTGCTATTTGTCCTGTGTATGGCTATGGCAGCGCAATAGTGACTATTCTTACCATAAAACAACTCTTGCTCATAGGACCAGAAACTGCATGTGTTTCACCTCCATTTAGGACTGGGAAAGAAACGCTAGCTCGCCTTACATGAAACACACTCTGCTTTAGAGAAAAGAGCATTCTTCTACTCTACTGTGTTTCCTATAGGGCCAGAACAGTGAGCTTGCTCAGAACAAAAGAAATGTGCTTCCTACACACGGGCCATATCTAGTTCACCTCTGCTTAGGTAACTGACAAGAACAGTAGCTCCTCTTCAGTCCGATACACTGTAATTGCTGGGAACAGACGCGAGTGCTATTTGCACTGTATAAGGCAATAGGAGTGCAATAGTGACTTTCCTTACCAGAAAACAACTCTTGCTCGTAGGACCAGAAACTGCATGTGATTCAACTCCATTTAGGAGAAGGAAACAAACGCTAGCTCGCCTTACAAGAAACACAGTCGGCTTTTGAGTAAAGAGCACTCTTCTACTCTACTGTGTTTCCTATGGGGTCCAAACAGTGAGCTTGCTCAGAACAAAAAAAATTGTGCTTCCTACACACACGACCATATCTAGTTCAAGTCTGCTTAGGAACCTGACAAGAACAGTAGATCCTCTTCAGTCCAATACACTGTACTTCCTGGCAACAGACGCCAGTGCTATTTGTCCTGTGTATGGCAATGGCAGCGCAATAGTGACTTTCCTTACCAGAAATCAACTCTTACTCATAGTACCAGAAACGGCATGATATTCTACTCCATTTAGGACTGGGAAACAAACGCTAGCTTGCCTTACAAGAAACACACTCTGCTTTAGAGAAAGGAGCAGTCTTCTACTCTACTGTGTTTCGTATGGGTTCCAAACAGTGAGCTTGCTCAGAACAAAAGAACTGTGCTTCCTACACACACGGACCATATGTAGTTCAACTCTGCTTAGGAACCTGACAAGAACAGTAGCTCCTCTTCAGTCCAACGCTGTACATGCAGGGAACAGACGCGAGTGCTATTTGCACTGTGTGTGGCAATGGGCGCGCAATAGTGACTTTCCTTACCAGAAAACAACTCTTGTGCGTAGGACCAGAAACTACATGTGATTCAACTCCATTTAGGACTAGGAAACAAACGCTAGCTTGCCCTACAAGAAACACACTCTGCTTTAGAGAAAAGAGCACTCTTCTACTCTACTGTGTTTCCTATAGGGGCAGAAGAGTGAGCTTGCTCAGAACATAAGAACTGAGCTTCCTACGCACACGGGCCGTATCTAGTTCAACTCTGCTTAGGAAACTGACAAGAACAGTAGCTCCTCTTCATTCCGATACACTGTACTTGCTGGGAACAGACGCCAGGGCTATTTGCACTGTGTATGTCAATGGGAGCACAATAGTGACTTTCCTTACCAGAAAACAACTCTTGCTCATAGGACCAGTAACTGCATGTGATTCAACTCCATTTAAGACAGGGAAACAAATGCTACCTCGCCTTACATGAAACAAACTCTGCTTTTGAGAAAAGAGCACTCTTCTACTCTACTGTGTTTCCTATGGGGTCCGAACAGTGGGCTTGCTCAGAACAAAAGAACTGTGCTTCCTACACACATGGGCAATATCTAGTTCACCTCTGCTTAGGAAACTGAAAAGAACAGTAGATCCTATTCAGTCCAATACACTGTACTTGCTGGGAACAGACGCGAGTGCTATTTGCACTGTGTATGGCAATGGGAGCACAATAGTGACTCGTCTTACCAGAAAACAACTCTTGCTCGTAGGACAAAAAACTGCATGTGACTCAACTCCATTTAGGACTGGGAAACAAACTCTACCTCGCCTTACAAGAAACACACTCTGCTTTTGAGAAAAGAGCACTCTTCTACTCTACTGTGTTTCCCATAGGGCCAGAACGGTGAACTTGCTCAGAACAAAAGAACTGTGCTTCCTACACACACGGGGCATATCTAGTTCAACTCTGCTTAGGAAACTGAAAGAACAGTAGCTCCTCTTCAGTGCGATACACTGTACTTGCTGGGATCAGACGCGAGTGCTATTTGCACTGTGTATGGCAATGGGTGCGCAATAGTGACTTTCCTTAACAGAAAACAACTCTTGCTCGTAGGACTAGAAACTGCATGTGATTCAACTCCATTTAAGACTGGGAAAAAAACGCTAGCTTGCCTTACAAGAAACACACCCTGCTTTTGAGAAAAGAGCACTCTTCTACTCTACTGTGTTTCCTATAGGGCCAGAACAGTGAGCTTGCTCAGAACATAATAACTGTGCTTCCTACACACACGGGCCATATCTAGTTCAACTCTGCTTAGGAACCTGACAAGAACAGTACATACCCTTTAGTCCAATACACTGTACTTGCTGGGAACAGGCGCCAGTGCTATTTGTCCTGTGTATGGCAATGGCAGCGCAATAGTGACTATTCTTACCATAAAACAACTCTTGCTCGTAGGACCAGAAACTGCATGTGTTTGACCTCCATTTCGGACTGGGAAACAAATGCTAGCTTGCCTTAGAAGAAACACACTCTGCTTTAAAGAAAAGAGCACTCTTCTACTCTACTGTGTTTTCTATAGGGCAAGAACAGTGAGCTTGCTCAGAACAAAAGAACTGTGCTTCCTACACACGGGCCATATCTAGTTCAACTCTGCTTAGGAAACTGACAAGAACAGTAGCTCCTCTTCAGTCCGATACACTGTATTTGCTGGGAACAGACGCCAGTGCTATTTGCACTGTATATGGCAATGGGAGCGCAATAGGGACTTTCCTTACCAGAAAACAACTCTTGCTCGTAGGACCAGAAAGTGCATGTGATTCAACTCCATTTAGGACTGGCAAACAAATGCTAGCTCGCCTTACATGAAACACACTCTGCTTTTGAGAAAAGAGTACTCTTCTACTCTACTGTGTTTCCTATGGGGTCCAAACAGTGAGCTTGCTCAGAACAAAAGAACTGTGCTTCCTACACACATGGTCCATATCTAGGTCAACTCTGCTTAGGAAACTGAAAAGAACAGTAGATCCTCTTCAGTGCAATACACTGTACTTGCTGGGAACAGACGAAAGTGCTATTTGCACTGTGTATGGCAATGGGAGCACAATAGTGACTCGTCTTACCAGAAAACAACTCTTGCTCGTAGGACAAAAAACTGCATGTGACTCAACTCCATTTAGGACTGGGAAACAAACTCTAGCACCCCTTACAAGAAACACACTCTGCTTTTGAGAAAAGAGCACTCTTCTACTCTACTGTGTTTCCCATAGGGCCAAAACGGTGAACTTGCTCAGAACAAAAGAACTGTGCTTCCTACACACACGGGGCATATCCAGTTCAACTCTGCTTAGGAAACTGAAAGAACAGCAGCTCCTCTTCAGTCCGATACACTGTACTTGCTGGGATCAGACGCGAGTGCTATTTGCACTGTGTATGGCAATGGGAGCGCAATAGTGACTTTCCTTAACAGAAAACAACTCTTGCTCGTAGGACCAGAAACTGCATGTGATTCAACTCCATTTAGGACTGGGAAAAAAACGCTAGCTTGCCTTACAAGAAACACACCCTGCTTTTGAGAAAAGAGCACTCTTCTACTCTACTGTGTTTCCTATAGGGCCAGAACAGTGAGCTTGCTCAGAACATAATAACTGTGCTTCCTACACACACGGGCCATATCTAGTTCAACTCTGCTTAGGATACTGAGAAGAACAGTAGCTCCTCTTCAGTCCAATACACTATACTTGCTAGGAAGAGACGGTAGTGCTATTTCCACTGTGTATGGCAATGGAAGCGCAATAGTGACTTTCCTTACCAGAAAACAACTCTTGCTCGTAGGACCAGAAACTGCATGTGATTCAACTCCATTTAGGACTGGGAAACAAACGCTAGCTCGCCTTACAAGAAACACACTCTGCTTTTGATAAAAGAGCACTCTTCTACTCTACTGTGTTTCCTATGGGGTCCAAACAGTGAGCTTGCTCAGAACAAAAAAAAAAATTGTGCTTCCTACACACACGGCCATATCTAGTTCAAGTCTGCTTAGGAACCTGACAAGAACAGTAGCTCCTCTTCAGTCCAATACACTGTACTTGCTGGCTACAGATGCCAGTGCTATTTGTCCTGTGTATGGCAATGGCAGCGCAATAGTGACTTTCCTTACCAGAAAACAACTCTTGCTCATAGTATCAGAAACTGCATGTGTTTCAACTCCATTTAGGACTGGGAAACAAACGCTAGCTCGCCTTACAAGAAACACACTCTGCTTTAGAAAAAAGAGCACTCTTCTACAATACTGTGTTTCCTATGGGGTCCAAACAGTGAGCTTGCTCAGAACAAAAGAACTGTGCTTCCTACACACACGGACCATATGTAGTTCAACTCTGCTTAGGAACCTGACAAGAACAGTAGCTCCTCTTCAGTCCAACACTGTACTTGCTTGGGAGACGCGAGTGCTATTTGCACTGTGTATGGCAATGGGAGCACAATCGTGACTTTCCTTACCAGAAAACAACTCTTGTTCGTAGGACCAGAAACTGTATGTGTTTCACCTCCATTTAGGACTAGGAAACAAACGCTAGCTTGCCTTACAAGAAACATACTCTGCTTTAGAGAAAAGCCACTCTTCTACTCTACTGTGTTTCCTATAGGGCCAGAACAGTGAGCTTGCTCAGAACATAATAACTGTGCTTCCTACACACACGGGCCATATCTAGTTCAACTCTGCTTAGGAACCTGACAAGAACAGTAGATACCCTTTAGTCCAATACACTGTACTTGCTGGGAACAGACGCCAGTGCTATTTGTCCTGTGTATGGCTATGGCAGCGCAATAGTGACTATTCTTACCATAAAACAACTCTTGCTCATAGGACCAGAAACTGCATGTGTTTCACCTCCATTTAGGACTGGGAAAGAAACGCTAGCTCGCCTTACATGAAACACACTCTGCTTTAGAGAAAAGAGCATTCTTCTACTCTACTGTGTTTCCTATAGGGCCAGAACAGTGAGCTTGCTCAGAACAAAAGAAATGTGCTTCCTACACACGGGCCATATCTAGTTCACCTCTGCTTAGGTAACTGACAAGAACAGTAGCTCCTCTTCAGTCCGATACACTGTAATTGCTGGGAACAGACGCGAGTGCTATTTGCACTGTATAAGGCAATAGGAGTGCAATAGTGACTTTCCTTACCAGAAAACAACTCTTGCTCGTAGGACCAGAAACTGCATGTGATTCAACTCCATTTAGGAGAAGGAAACAAACGCTAGCTCGCCTTACAAGAAACACAGTCGGCTTTTGAGTAAAGAGCACTCTTCTACTCTACTGTGTTTCCTATGGGGTCCAAACAGTGAGCTTGCTCAGAACAAAAAAAATTGTGCTTCCTACACACACGACCATATCTAGTTCAAGTCTGCTTAGGAACCTGACAAGAACAGTAGATCCTCTTCAGTCCAATACACTGTACTTCCTGGCAACAGACGCCAGTGCTATTTGTCCTGTGTATGGCAATGGCAGCGCAATAGTGACTTTCCTTACCAGAAATCAACTCTTACTCATAGTACCAGAAACGGCATGATATTCTACTCCATTTAGGACTGGGAAACAAACGCTAGCTCGCCTTACAAGAAACACACTCTGCTTTAGAGAAAGGAGCAGTCATCTACTCTACTGTGTTTCCTATGGGTTCCAAACAGTGAGCTTGCTCAGAACAAAAGAACTGTGCTTCCTACACACACGGACCATATGTAGTTCAACTCTGCTTAGGAACCTGACAAGAACAGTAGCTCCTCTTCAGTCCAACACTGTACTTGCAGGGAACAGACGCGAGTGCTATTTGCACTGTGTGTGGCAATGGGCGAGCAATAGTGACTTTCCTAACCAGAAAACAACTCTTGTGCGTAGGACCAGAAACTGCATGTGATTCAACT
The DNA here is from genome assembly GCF_949786415.1 of Peromyscus eremicus. Classification (NCBI taxonomy): domain Eukaryota; kingdom Metazoa; phylum Chordata; class Mammalia; order Rodentia; family Cricetidae; genus Peromyscus; species Peromyscus eremicus. The sequence goes on along the minus strand of NW_026737328.1, from coordinate 7,952 downwards.
CTATTTAGGACTAGGAAACAAACGCTAGCTTGCCCTACAAGAAACACACTCTGCTTTAGAGAAAAGAGCACTCTTCTACTCTACTGTGTTTCCTGTAGGGCCAGAACAGTGAGCTTCCTCAGAACATAAGAACTGAGCTTCCTACGCACACGGGCCATATCTAGTTCAACTCTGCTTAGGAAACTGACAAGAACAGTAGCTCCTCTTCATTCCGATACACTGTACTTGCTGGGAACAGACGCCAGGGCTATTTGCACTGTGTATGTCAATGGAAGCGCAATAGTGACTTTCCTTACCAGAAAACAACTCTTGCTCATAGGACCAGTAACTGCATGTGATTCAACTCCATTTAAGACAGGGAAACAAATGCTACCTCGCCTTACATGAAACAAACTCTGCTTTTGAGAAAAGAGCACTCTTCTACTCTACTGTGTTTCCTATGGGGTCCGAACAGTGGGCTTGCTCAGAACAAAAGAACTGTGCTTCCTACACACATGGGCAATATCTAGTTCACCTCTGCTTAGGAAACTGAAAAGAACAGTAGATCCTATTCAGTCCAATACACTGTACTTGCTGGGAACAGACGCGAGTGCTATTTGCACTGTGTATGGCAATGGGAGCACAATAGTGACTCGTCTTACCAGAAAACAACTCTTGCTCGTAGGACAAAAAACTGCATGTGACTCAACTCCATTTAGGACTGGGAAACAAACTCTACCTCGCCTTACAAGAAACACACTCTGCTTTTGAGAAAAGAGCACTCTTCTACTCTACTGTGTTTCCCATAGGGCCAGAACGGTGAGCTTGCTCAGAACAAAAGAACTGTGCTTCCTACACACACGGGGCATATCTAGTTCAACTCTGCTTAGGAAACTGAAAGAACAGTAGCTCCTCTTCAGTGCGATACACTGTACTTGCTGGGATCAGACGCGAGTGCTATTTGCACTGTGTATGGCAATGGGTGCGCAATAGTGACTTTCCTTAACAGAAAACAACTCTTGCTCGTAGGACTAGAAACTGCATGTGATTCAACTCCATTTATGACTGGGAAAAAAACGCTAGCTTGCCTTACAAGAAACACACCCTGCTTTTGAGAAAAGAGCACTCTTCTACTCTACTGTGTTTCCTATAGGGCCAGAACAGTGAGCTTGCTCAGAACATAATAACTGTGCTTCCTACACACACGGGCCATATCTAGTTCAACTCTGCTTAGGAACCTGACAAGAACAGTACATACCCTTTAGTCCAATACACTGTACTTGCTGGGAACAGGCGCCAGTGCTATTTGTCCTGTGTATGGCAATGGCAGCGCAATAGTGACTATTCTTACCATAAAACAACTCTTGCTCGTAGGACCAGAAACTGCATGTGTTTGACCTCCATTTCGGACTGGGAAACAAATGCTAGCTTGCCTTAGAAGAAACACACTCTGCTTTAAAGAAAAGAGCACTCTTCTACTCTACTGTGTTTTCTATAGGGCAAGAACAGTGAGCTTGCTCAGAACAAAAGAACTGTGCTTCCTACACACGGGCCATATCTAGTTCAACTCTGCTTAGGAAACTGACAAGAACAGTAGCTCCTCTTCAGTCCGATACACTGTATTTGCTGGGAACAGACGCCAGTGCTATTTGCACTGTATATGGCAATGGGAGCGCAATAGGGACTTTCCTTACCAGAAAACAACTCTTGCTCGTAGGACCAGAAAGTGCATGTGATTCAACTCCATTTAGGACTGGCAAACAAATGCTAGCTCGCCTTACATGAAACACACTCTGCTTTTGAGAAAAGAGTACTCTTCTACTCTACTGTGTTTCCTATGGGGTCCAAACAGTGAGCTTGCTCAGAACAAAAGAACTGTGCTTCCTACACACATGGTCCATATCTAGGTCAACTCTGCTTAGGAAACTGAAAAGAACAGTAGATCCTCTTCAGTGCAATACACTGTACTTGCTGGGAACAGACGAAAGTGCTATTTGCACTGTGTATGGCAATGGGAGCACAATAGTGACTCGTCTTACCAGAAAACAACTCTTGCTCGTAGGACAAAAAACTGCATGTGACTCAACTCCATTTAGGACTGGGAAACAAACTCTAGCACCCCTTACAAGAAACACACTCTGCTTTAGAGAAAAGAGCACTCTTCTACTCTACTGTGTTTCCTATAGGGGCAGAAGAGTGAGCTTGCTCAGAACATAAGAACTGAGCTTCCTACGCACACGGGCCGTATCTAGTTCAACTCTGCTTAGGAAACTGACAAGAACAGTAGCTCCTCTTCATTCCGATACACTGTACTTGCTGGGAACAGACGCCAGGGCTATTTGCACTGTGTATGTCAATGGGAGCACAATAGTGACTTTCCTTACCAGAAAACAACTCTTGCTCATAGGACCAGTAACTGCATGTGATTCAACTCCATTTAAGACAGGGAAACAAATGCTACCTCGCCTTACATGAAACAAACTCTGCTTTTGAGAAAAGAGCACTCTTCTACTCTACTGTGTTTCCTATGGGGTCCGAACAGTGGGCTTGCTCAGAACAAAAGAACTGTGCTTCCTACACACATGGGCAATATCTAGTTCACCTCTGCTTAGGAAACTGAAAAGAACAGTAGATCCTATTCAGTCCAATACACTGTACTTGCTGGGAACAGACGCTAGTGCTATTTGCACTGTGTATGGCAATGGGAGCACAATAGTGACTCGTCTTACCAGAAAACAACTCTTGCTCGTAGGACAAAAAACTGCATGTGACTCAACTCCATTTAGGACTGGGAAACAAACTCTACCTCGCCTTACAAGAAACACACTCTGCTTTTGAGAAAAGAGCACTCTTCTACTCTACTGTGTTTCCCATAGGGCCAGAACGGTGAACTTGCTCAGAACAAAAGAACTGTGCTTCCTACACACACGGGGCATATCTAGTTCAACTCTGCTTAGGAAACTGAAAGAACAGTAGCTCCTCTTCAGTGCGATACACTGTACTTGCTGGGATCAGACGCGAGTGCTATTTGCACTGTGTATGGCAATGGGTGCGCAATAGTGACTTTCCTTAACAGAAAACAACTCTTGCTCGTAGGACTAGAAACTGCATGTGATTCAACTCCATTTAAGACTGGGAAAAAAACGCTAGCTTGCCTTACAAGAAACACACCCTGCTTTTGAGAAAAGAGCACTCTTCTACTCTACTGTGTTTCCTATAGGGCCAGAACAGTGAGCTTGCTCAGAACATAATAACTGTGCTTCCTACACACACGGGCCATATCTAGTTCAACTCTGCTTAGGAACCTGACAAGAACAGTACATACCCTTTAGTCCAATACACTGTACTTGCTGGGAACAGGCGCCAGTGCTATTTGTCCTGTGTATGGCAATGGCAGCGCAATAGTGACTATTCTTACCATAAAACAACTCTTGCTCGTAGGACCAGAAACTGCATGTGTTTGACCTCCATTTCGGACTGGGAAACAAATGCTAGCTTGCCTTAGAAGAAACACACTCTGCTTTAAAGAAAAGAGCACTCTTCTACTCTACTGTGTTTTCTATAGGGCAAGAACAGTGAGCTTGCTCAGAACAAAAGAACTGTGCTTCCTACACACGGGCCATATCTAGTTCAACTCTGCTTAGGAAACTGACAAGAACAGTAGCTCCTCTTCAGTCCGATACACTGTATTTGCTGGGAACAGACGCCAGTGCTATTTGCACTGTATATGGCAATGGGAGCGCAATAGGGACTTTCCTTACCAGAAAACAACTCTTGCTCGTAGGACCAGAAAGTGCATGTGATTCAACTCCATTTAGGACTGGCAAACAAATGCTAGCTCGCCTTACATGAAACACACTCTGCTTTTGAGAAAAGAGTACTCTTCTACTCTACTGTGTTTCCTATGGGGTCCAAACAGTGAGCTTGCTCAGAACAAAAGAACTGTGCTTCCTACACACATGGTCCATATCTAGGTCAACTCTGCTTAGGAAACTGAAAAGAACAGTAGATCCTCTTCAGTGCAATACACTGTACTTGCTGGGAACAGACGAAAGTGCTATTTGCACTGTGTATGGCAATGGGAGCACAATAGTGACTCGTCTTACCAGAAAACAACTCTTGCTCGTAGGACAAAAAACTGCATGTGACTCAACTCCATTTAGGACTGGGAAACAAACTCTAGCACCCCTTACAAGAAACACACTCTGCTTTTGAGAAAAGAGCACTCTTCTACTCTACTGTGTTTCCCATAGGGCCAAAACGGTGAACTTGCTCAGAACAAAAGAACTGTGCTTCCTACACACACGGGGCATATCCAGTTCAACTCTGCTTAGGAAACTGAAAGAACAGTAGCTCCTCTTCAGTCCGATACACTGTACTTGCTGGGATCAGACGCGAGTGCTATTTGCACTGTGTATGGCAATGGGAGCGCAATAGTGACTTTCCTTAACAGAAAACAACTCTTGCTCGTAGGACCAGAAACTGCATGTGATTCAACTCCATTTAGGACTGGGAAAAAAACGCTAGCTTGCCTTACAAGAAACACACCCTGCTTTTGAGAAAAGAGCACTCTTCTACTCTACTGTGTTTCCTATAGGGCCAGAACAGTGAGCTTGCTCAGAACATAATAACTGTGCTTCCTACACACACGGGCCATATCTAGTTCAACTCTGCTTAGGATACTGAGAAGAACAGTAGCTCCTCTTCAGTCCAATACACTATACTTGCTAGGAAGAGACGGTAGTGCTATTTCCACTGTGTATGGCAATGGAAGCGCAATAGTGACTTTCCTTACCAGAAAACAACTCTTGCTCGTAGGACCAGAAACTGCATGTGATTCAACTCCATTTAGGACTGGGAAACAAACGCTAGCTCGCCTTACAAGAAACACACTCTGCTTTTGATAAAAGAGCACTCTTCTACTCTACTGTGTTTCCTATGGGGTCCAAACAGTGAGCTTGCTCAGAACAAAAAAAAAAATTGTGCTTCCTACACACACGGCCATATCTAGTTCAAGTCTGCTTAGGAACCTGACAAGAACAGTAGCTCCTCTTCAGTCCAATACACTGTACTTGCTGGCTACAGATGCCAGTGCTATTTGTCCTGTGTATGGCAATGGCAGCGCAATAGTGACTTTCCTTACCAGAAAACAACTCTTGCTCATAGTATCAGAAACTGCATGTGTTTCAACTCCATTTAGGACTGGGAAACAAACGCTAGCTCGCCTTACAAGAAACACACTCTGCTTTAGAAAAAAGAGCACTCTTCTACAATACTGTGTTTCCTATGGGGTCCAAACAGTGAGCTTGCTCAGAACAAAAGAACTGTGCTTCCTACACACACGGACCATATGTAGTTCAACTCTGCTTAGGAACCTGACAAGAACAGTAGCTCCTCTTCAGTCCAACACTGTACTTGCTTGGGAGACGCGAGTGCTATTTGCACTGTGTATGGCAATGGGAGCACAATCGTGACTTTCCTTACCAGAAAACAACTCTTGTTCGTAGGACCAGAAACTGTATGTGTTTCACCTCCATTTAGGACTAGGAAACAAACGCTAGCTTGCCTTACAAGAAACATACTCTGCTTTAGAGAAAAGAGCACTCTTCTACTCTACTGTGTTTCCTATAGGGCCAGAACAGTGAGCTTGCTCAGAACATAATAACTGTGCTTCCTACACACACGGGCCATATCTAGTTCAACTCTGCTTAGGAACCTGACAAGAACAGTAGATACCCTTTAGTCCAATACACTGTACTTGCTGGGAACAGACGCCAGTGCTATTTGTCCTGTGTATGGCTATGGCAGCGCAATAGTGACTATTCTTACCATAAAACAACTCTTGCTCATAGGACCAGAAACTGCATGTGTTTCACCTCCATTTAGGACTGGGAAAGAAACGCTAGCTCGCCTTACATGAAACACACTCTGCTTTAGAGAAAAGAGCATTCTTCTACTCTACTGTGTTTCCTATAGGGCCAGAACAGTGAGCTTGCTCAGAACAAAAGAAATGTGCTTCCTACACACGGGCCATATCTAGTTCACCTCTGCTTAGGTAACTGACAAGAACAGTAGCTCCTCTTCAGTCCGATACACTGTAATTGCTGGGAACAGACGCGAGTGCTATTTGCACTGTATAAGGCAATAGGAGTGCAATAGTGACTTTCCTTACCAGAAAACAACTCTTGCTCGTAGGACCAGAAACTGCATGTGATTCAACTCCATTTAGGAGAAGGAAACAAACGCTAGCTCGCCTTACAAGAAACACAGTCGGCTTTTGAGTAAAGAGCACTCTTCTACTCTACTGTGTTTCCTATGGGGTCCAAACAGTGAGCTTGCTCAGAACAAAAAAAATTGTGCTTCCTACACACACGACCATATCTAGTTCAAGTCTGCTTAGGAACCTGACAAGAACAGTAGATCCTCTTCAGTCCAATACACTGTACTTCCTGGCAACAGACGCCAGTGCTATTTGTCCTGTGTATGGCAATGGCAGCGCAATAGTGACTTTCCTTACCAGAAATCAACTCTTACTCATAGTACCAGAAACGGCATGATATTCTACTCCATTTAGGACTGGGAAACAAACGCTAGCTTGCCTTACAAGAAACACACTCTGCTTTAGAGAAAGGAGCAGTCTTCTACTCTACTGTGTTTCGTATGGGTTCCAAACAGTGAGCTTGCTCAGAACAAAAGAACTGTGCTTCCTACACACACGGACCATATGTAGTTCAACTCTGCTTAGGAACCTGACAAGAACAGTAGCTCCTCTTCAGTCCAACGCTGTACATGCAGGGAACAGACGCGAGTGCTATTTGCACTGTGTGTGGCAATGGGCGCGCAATAGTGACTTTCCTTACCAGAAAACAACTCTTGTGCGTAGGACCAGAAACTACATGTGATTCAACTCCATTTAGGACTAGGAAACAAACGCTAGCTTGCCCTACAAGAAACACACTCTGCTTTAGAGAAAAGAGCACTCTTCTACTCTACTGTGTTTCCTATAGGGGCAGAAGAGTGAGCTTGCTCAGAACATAAGAACTGAGCTTCCTACGCACACGGGCCGTATCTAGTTCAACTCTGCTTAGGAAACTGACAAGAACAGTAGCTCCTCTTCATTCCGATACACTGTACTTGCTGGGAACAGACGCCAGGGCTATTTGCACTGTGTATGTCAATGGGAGCACAATAGTGACTTTCCTTACCAGAAAACAACTCTTGCTCATAGGACCAGTAACTGCATGTGATTCAACTCCATTTAAGACAGGGAAACAAATGCTACCTCGCCTTACATGAAACAAACTCTGCTTTTGAGAAAAGAGCACTCTTCTACTCTACTGTGTTTCCTATGGGGTCCGAACAGTGGGCTTGCTCAGAACAAAAGAACTGTGCTTCCTACACACATGGGCAATATCTAGTTCACCTCTGCTTAGGAAACTGAAAAGAACAGTAGATCCTATTCAGTCCAATACACTGTACTTGCTGGGAACAGACGCGAGTGCTATTTGCACTGTGTATGGCAATGGGAGCACAATAGTGACTCGTCTTACCAGAAAACAACTCTTGCTCGTAGGACAAAAAACTGCATGTGACTCAACTCCATTTAGGACTGGGAAACAAACTCTACCTCGCCTTACAAGAAACACACTCTGCTTTTGAGAAAAGAGCACTCTTCTACTCTACTGTGTTTCCCATAGGGCCAGAACGGTGAACTTGCTCAGAACAAAAGAACTGTGCTTCCTACACACACGGGGCATATCTAGTTCAACTCTGCTTAGGAAACTGAAAGAACAGTAGCTCCTCTTCAGTGCGATACACTGTACTTGCTGGGATCAGACGCGAGTGCTATTTGCACTGTGTATGGCAATGGGTGCGCAATAGTGACTTTCCTTAACAGAAAACAACTCTTGCTCGTAGGACTAGAAACTGCATGTGATTCAACTCCATTTAAGACTGGGAAAAAAACGCTAGCT
>NW_026737327.1:0-44000 GCF_949786415.1 Peromyscus eremicus | reverse complement strand
TGAGCAAATTCACTGTTCTGGCACTATGGGAAACACAGTAGAGTAGAAGAGTGCTCTTTTCTCAAAAGCAGAGTGTGTTTCTTGTAAGGGGAGCTAGCGTTTGTTTCCCAGTCCTAAATAGAGTTGAATACCATGCAGTTTATGGTCCTACGAGTAAGAGTTGTTTTCTGGTAAGGAAAGTCACTATAGAGCTCCCATTGCCATACACAGTACAAATAGCTCTCGCGTCTGTTCCCACCAAGTACAGTGTATTGGACTGAAGAGGCGCTACTCTTCTTGTCAGTTTCCTAAGCAGAATTGAACTAGATATGGCCCTGTGTGTAGGAAGCACAGTTCTTTTGTTCTGAGTAAGCTCACTCTTCTGGCACTATGGGAAACACAGTAGAGTAGAAGAGTGCTCTTTTCTCAAAAGCAGAAAGTGTTTCTTGTAAGGCGAGCTAGCGTTTGTTTGCCAGTCCTAAATGGATTTGAATCACATGCAGTTTCTGGTCCTATGAGCAAGAGATGTTTTCTGGTAAGAAGAGTCACTATTGCGCTCCCATTGTCATACACAGGGCAAAAAGCACTGGCGTCTGTTCCCAGCATGTACAGTGTATTGGACTGAAGAGGATCTACTGTTCTTGTCAGGTTCCTAAGCAGAATTGAACTTATATGGCCGTGTGTGTAGGAAGCACAGTTTTTTTGTTCTGAGCAAGCTCACTGTTCAGACACCATAGGAAAAACAGTAGAGTAGAAGAGTGCTCTTTTCTCAAAAGCAGAGTGTGTTTCTTGTAAGGCGAGCTAGCATTTGTTTCCCAGTCCTAAATGGAGTTGAATCACATGCAGTTTTTGGTCCTATGAGCAAGAGTTGTTTTCTGGTAAGGAAAGTCACTATTGCGCTCCCATTGCCATACACAGTGCAAATAGCTCTCGCGTCTGTTCCCAGCAACTACAGTGTATTGGACTGAAGAGGAGCTACTGTTCTTGTCAGTTTCCTAAGCAGAGTTGAACTAGATATGGCCCTGTGTGTAGGAAGCACAGTTCTTTTGTTCTGAGCAAGCTCACTGTTCTGGCACTATGGGAAACACAGTAGAGTAGAAGAGTGCTCTTTTCTCAAAAGCAGAGTGTGTTTCTTGTAAGGCGAGCTAGCGTTTGTTTCCCAGTCCTAAATAGAGTTGAATACCATGCAGTTTATGGTCCTACAAGTAAGAGTTGTTTTCTGCTAAGGAAAGTCACTATTGCGCTCCCATTGCCATATACAGTGCAAATAGCTCTCGCGTCTGTTCCCAGCAAGTACAGTGTATTAGACTGAAGACGAGCTACTGTTCTTGTCAGTTTTCTAAGCAGAGTTGAACTAGATATGGCCCGTGTGTGTAGGAAGCACAGTTCTTTTGTTCTGAGCAATCTCATTGTTCAGACACCATAGGAAACACAGTAGAGTAGAAGAGTGCTCTTTTCTCAAAAGCAGAGTGTGTTTCTTGGAAGGCGAGCTAGCGTTTGTTTCCCAGGCCTAAATGGAGTTGAATCACATGCAGTTTCTGGTCCTACGAGCAAGAGATGTTTTCTGGTAAGAAGAGTCACTATTGCGCTCCCATTGTCATACACAGGGCAAAAGGAACTGGCGTCTGTTCCCAGCATGTACAGTGTATTGGACTGAAGAGGATCTACTGTTCTTGTCAGTTTCCTAAGCAGAATTGAACTAAATATGGCCCGTGTGTGTAGGAAGCACAGTTCATTTGTTCTGAGCATGCTCACTGTTCTGGCCCTATAGAAAACACATCAGAGTAGAAGAGTGCTCTTTTCTCAAAAGCAGAGTGTGTTTCTTGTAAGGCGAGCTAGCGTTTGTTTCCCAGTCCTAAATGGAGTTGAATCACATGCAGTTTTTGGTCCTACGAGCAAGAATTGTTTTCTGGTAAGGAAAGTCACTATTGCGCTCCCATTGCCATACACAGTGCAAATAGCACTGGCGTCTGTTTCCACCAAGTACAGGGTATTGGACTGAAGAGAATCTACTGTTCTTGTCAGTTTCCTAAGCAGAATTGAACTAGGTATGGCCTGTGTGTGTAGGAAGCACAGCTCTTTTGTTCTGAGCAAGCTCACTGTTGTGGCACTATGGGAAACACAGTAGAGTAGAAGAGTGCTCTTTTCTCAAAAGCAGAGTGTGTTTCTTGTAAGGCGAGCTAGCGTTTGTTTCCCAGTCCTAAATGGAGTGAATACCATGCAGTTTCAGGTCCTACGAGCAAGAGTTGTTTTCTGGAAAGAAAGTCACTATTGAGCTCCCATTGCCATACACAGTGCAAATAGCTCTTGCGTCTGTTCCCAGCAAGTACAGTGTATTGGACTGAAGAGGAGCTGCTGTTCTTGTCAGTTTCCTAAGCAGAGTTGAACTAGATATGGCCCGTGTGTGTAGGAAGCACAGTTCTTTTGTTCTGAGCAAGCTCACTGTTCAGACACCATAGGAAACACAGTAGAGTAGAAGAGTGCTCTTTTCTCAAAAGCAGAGTGTGTTTCTTGTAAGGCGAGCTAGTGTTTGTTTCCCAGTCCTAAATGGAGAGGAATCACATGCAGTTTTTGGTCCTACGACCAAGAGTTGTTTTTTGGTAAGGAAAGTCACTATTGCGCTCCCATTGCCATACACAGTGCAAATAGCCCTGGCGTCTGTTTCAACCAAGTACAGGGTATTGGGCTGAAGAGAATCTACTGTTCTTGTCAGTTTCCTAAGCAGAATTGAACTAGGTATGGCCGGTGTGTGTAGGAAGCACAGCTCATTTGTTCTGAGCAAGCTCACTGTTCAGACACCATAGGAAACACAGTAGAGTAAAAGAGTGCTCTTTTCTCAAAAGCAGAGTGTGTTTCTTGTAAGGCGAGCTAGCGTTTGTTTCCCAGTCCTAAATGGAGTTGAATACCATGCAGTTTCAGGTCCTACGAGCAAAAGTTGTTTTGTGGTAAGGAAAGTCACTATTGAGCTCCCATTGCCATACACAGTGCAAATAGCTCTTGCGTCTGTTCCCAGCAAGTACAGTGTATTGGACTGAAGAGGAGCTGCTGTTCTTGTCAGTTTCCTAAGCAGAGTTGAACTAGATATGGCCCGTGTGTGTAGGAAGCACAGTTCTTTTGTTCTGAGCAAGCTCACTGTTCAGACACCATAGGAAACACAGTAGAGTAGAAGAGTGCTCTTTTCTCCAAAGCAGAAATTGTTTTTTGTAAGGCGAGCGAGCGTTTGTTTTCCAGTCCTAAGTGGAGTTGAATCTCATGCAGTTTCTGGTCCTATGATCAAGAGATGTTTTCTGGTAAGAAGAGTCACTATTGTGCTCCCATTGTCATACACAGGGCAAAAAGCACTGGCGTCTGTTCCCAGCATGTACAGTGTATTGGACTGAAGAGGATCTACTGTTCTTGTCAGTTTCCAAGCAGAATTGAACTAAATATGGCCCGTGTGTTTAGGAAGCACAGTTCTTTTGTTCTGAGCAAGCTCACTGTTCTGGCCCTATAGGAAAAACAGTAGAGTACAAGAGTGCTCTTTTCTCAAAAGCAGAGTGTGTTTCTTGTAAGGCGAGCTAGCATTTGTTTCCCAGTCCTAAATGGAGTTGAATCACATGCAGTTTTTGGTCCTATGAGCAAGAGTTGTTTTCTGGTAAGGAAAGTCACTATTGCGCTCCCATTGCCATACACAGTGCAAATAGCACTGGCGTCGGTTCCCAGCATCAACAGTGTATTGGACTGAAGAGGCGCTACTGTTCTTGTCAGTTTCCTAAGCAGAGTTGAACTAGATATGTCCCGTGTGTGTAGGAAGCACAGTTCTTTTGTTCTGAGCAAGCTCACTGTTCAGACACCATAGGGAACACAGTAGAGTAGAAGAGTGCTCTTTTCTCAAAAGCAGAAAGTGTTTTTTGTAAGGCGAGTTAGCATTGGTTTCCCAGTCCTAAGTGGAGTTGAATCTCATGCAGTTTCTGGTCCTATGAGCAAGAGATATTTTCTGGTAAGAAGAGTCACTATTGCGCTCCCATTGTCATACACAGGGCAAAAAGCACTGGCGTCTGTTCCCAGCATGTACAGTGTATTGGACTGAAGAGGATCTACTGTTCTTGTAAGGTTCCTAAGCAGAATTGAACTTATATGGCCGTGTGTGTAGGAAGCACAGTTTTTTTGTTCTGAGCAAGCTCACTGTTTCGACCCCATAGGGAACACAGTAGAGTAGAAGAGTGCTCTTTTCTCAAAAGCAGAGTGTGTTTCTTGAAAGGCAAGCTAGCGTTTGTTTCCCAGTCCTAACTGGAGATGAATACCATGCAGTTTCTGCTCCTACGAGCAAGATTGTTTTCTGGTAAGGAAAGTCACTATTGCGCTCCCATTGCCATATACAGTGCAAATAGATCTCGCGTCTGTTCCCAGCAAGTACAGTGTATTAGACTGAAGAGGATCTACTGTTCTTGTCAGTTTTTTTGGCAGAGTTGAACTAGATATGGCCCGTGTGTGTAGGAAGCACAGTTCTTTTGTTCTGAGCAAGCTCACTGTTCAGACACCATAGGAAACACAGTAGAGTAGAAGAGTGCTCTTTTCTCAAAAGCAGAGTGTGTTTCTTGGAAGGCGAGCTAGCGTTTGTTTCCCAGTCCTAAATGGAGTTGAATCACATGCAGTTTTTGGTCCTACGAGCAAGAGTTGTTTTCTGGTAAGGAAAGTCACTATTGCGCTCCCATTGCCATACACAGTGCAAATAGCACTGGCGTCTGTTCCCAGCAACTACAGTGTATTAGACTGAAGAGGAGCTACTGTTCTTGTCAGTTTCCTAAGCAGAGTTGAACTAGATATGGCCCGTGTGTGTAGGAAGCACAGTTCTTTTGTTCTGAGCAAGCTCACTGTTCAGACACCATAGGAAACACAGTAGAGTAGAAGAGTGCTCTTTTCTCAAAAGCAGAGAGTGTTTCTTGTAAGGCGAGCTAGCGTTTGTTTCCCAGTCCTAAATGGAGAGGAATCACATGCAGTTTTTGGTCCTACGACCATGAGTTGTTTTCTGGTAAGGAAAGTCACTATTGCGCTCCCATTGCCATACACAGTGCAAATAGCACTGGCGTCTGTTCCACCAAGTACAGGGTATTGGACTGAAGAGAATCTACTGTTCTTGTCAGTTTCCTAAGCAGAATTGAACTAGGTATGGCCGGTGTGTGTAGGAAGCACAGCTCATTTGTTCTGAGCAAGCTCACTGTTTGGACCCCATAGGAAACACAGTAGAGTAGAAGAGTGCTCTTTTCTCAAAAGCAGAGTGTGTTTCTTGTAAGGCGAGCTAGCGTTTGTTTCACAGTCCTAAATGGAGTTTAATACCATGAAGTTTCTGGTCCTACGAGCAAGAGTTGTTTTCTGGTAAGGAAAGTCACTATTGAGCTCCCATTGCCATACACAATGCAAATAGCTCTTGCGTCTGTTCCCAGCAAGTACAGTGTATTGGACTGAAGAGGAGCTGCTGTTCATGTCAGTTTCCTAAGCAGAGTTGAACTAGATATGGCCCGTGTGTGTAGGAAGCACAGTTCTTTTGTTCTGAGCAAGCTCACTGTTCAGACACCATAGGAAACACAGTAGAGTAGAAGAGTGCTCTTTTCTCAAAAGCAGAAATTGTTTTTTGTAAGGCGAGCGAGCGTTTGTTTTCCAGTCCTAAGTGGAGTTGAATCTCATGCAGTTTCTGGTCCTATGATCAAGAGATGTTTTCTGGTAAGAAGAGTCACTATTGCGCTCCCATTGTCATACACAGGGCAAAAAGCACTGGCGTCTGTTCCCAGCATGTACAGTGTATTGGACTGAAGAGGATCTACTGTTCTTGTCAGTTTCCAAGCAGAATTGAACTAAATATGGCCCGTGTGTGTAGGAAGCACAGTTCTTTTGTTCTGAGCAAGCTCACTGTTCTGGCCCTATAGGAAACACAGTAGAGTAGAAGAGTGCGCTTTTCTCAAAAGCAGAGTGTGTTTCTTGTAAGGCGAGCTAGCGTTTGTTTCCCAGTCCTAAATGGAGTTGAATCACATGTAGTTTTTGGTTCTACGAGCAAGAGTTGTTTTCTGGTAAGGAAAGTCACTATTGCGCTCCCATTGCCATACACAGTGCAAATAGCACTGGCGTCTGTTCCCAGCAACAACAGTGTATTGGACTGAAGAGGAGCTACTGTTCTTGTCAGTTTCCTAAGCAGAGTTGAACTAGATATGGCCCTGTGTGTAGGAAGCACAGTTCTTTTGTTCTGAGCAAGCTCACTGTTCTGGCACTATGGGAAACACAGTAGAGTAGAAGAGTGCTCTTTTCTCAAAAGCAGAGTGTGTTTCTTGTAAGGCGAGCTAGCGTTTGTTTCCCAGTCCTAAATGGAGTTGAATACCATGCAGTTTCAGGTCCTATGAGCAAGAGTTGTTTTCTGGAAAGAAAGTCACTATTGAGCTCCCATTGCCATACACAGTGCAAATAGCTCTTGCGTCTGTTCCCAGCAAGTACAGTGTATTGGACTGAAGAGGAGCTGCTGTTCTTGTCAGTTTCCTAAGCAGAGTTGAACTAGATATGGCCCGTGTGTGTAGGAAGCACAGTTCTTTTGTTCTGAGCAAGCTCACTGTTCAGACACCATAGGAAACACAGTAGAGTAGAAGAGTGCTCTTTTCTCAAAAGCAGAGTGTGTTTCTTGTAAGGCGAGCTAGTGTTTGTTTCCCAGTCCTAAATGGAGAGGAATCACATGCAGTTTTTGGTCCTACGACCAAGAGTTGTTTTTTGGTAAGGAAAGTCACTATTGCGCTCCCATTGCCACACACAGTGCAAATAGCCCTGGCGTCTGTTTCAACCAAGTACAGGGTATTGGGCTGAAGAGAATCTACTGTTCTTGTCAGTTTCCTAAGCAGAATTGAACTAGGTATGGCCGGTGTGTGTAGGAAGCACAGCTCATTTGTTCTGAGCAAGCTCACTGGTCAGACACCATAGGAAACACAGTAGAGTTAAAGAGTGCTCTTTTCTCAAAAGCAGAGTGTGTTTCTTGTAAGGCGAGCTAGCGTTTGTTTCCCAGTCCTAAATGGAGTTGAATACCATGCAGTTTCAGGTCCTACGAGCAAAAGTTGTTTTCTGGTAAGGAAAGTCACTATTGAGCTCCCACTGCCATACACAGTGCAAATAGCTCTTGCGTCTGTTCCCAGCAAGTACAGTGTATTGGACTGAAGAGGAGCTGCTGTTCTTGTCAGTTTCCTAAGCAGAGTTGAACTAGATATGGCCTGTGTGTGTAGGAAGCACAGTTCTTTTGTTCTGAGCAAGCTCACGGTTCAGACACCATAGGAAACACAGTAGAGTAGAAGAGTGCTCTTTTCTCCAAAGCAGAAATTGTTTTTTGTAAGGCGAGCGAGCGTTTGTTTTCCAGTCCTAAGTGGAGTTGAATCTCATGCAGTTTCTGGTCCTATGATCAAGAGATGTTTTCTGGTAAGAAGAGTCACTATTGTGCTCCCATTGTCATACACAGGGCAAAAAGCACTGGCGTCTGTTCCCAGCATGTACAGTGTATTGGACTGAAGAGGATCTACTGTTCTTGTCAGTTTCCAAGCAGAATTGAACTAAATATGGCCCGTGTGTTTAGGAAGCACAGTTCTTTTGTTCTGAGCAAGCTCACTGTTCTGGCCCTCTAGGAAACACAGTAGAGTAGAAGAGTGCTCTTTTCTCAAAAGCAGAGTGTGTTTCTTGTAAGGCGAGCTAGCATTTGTTTCCCAGTCCTAAATGGAGTTGAATCACATGCAGTTTTTGGTCCTATGAGCAAGAGTTGTTTTCTGGTAAGGAAAGTCACTATTGCGCTCCCATTGCCATACACAGGGCAAATAGCACTGGCGTCTGTTCCCAGCATCTACAGTGTATTGGACTGAAGAGGCGCTACTGTTCTTGTCAGTTTCCTAAGCAGAGTTGAACTAGATATGTCCCGTGTGTGTAGGAAGCACAGTTCTTTTGTTCTGAGCAAGCTCACTGTTCAGACACCATAGGGAACACAGTAGAGTAGAAGAGTGCTCTTTTCTCAAAAGCAGAAAGTGTTTTTTTGTAAGGCGAGCTAGCATTGGTTTCCCAGTGCTAAGTGGAGTTGAATCTCATGCAGTTTCTGGTCCTATGAGCAAGAGATGTTTTCTGGTAAGAAGAGTCACTATTGCGCTCCCATTGTCATACACAGGGCAAAAAGCACTGGCGTCTGTTCCCAGCATGTACAGTGTATTGGACTGAAGAGGATCTACTGTTCTTGTAAGGTTCCTAAGCAGAATTGAACTTATATGGCCGTGTGTGTAGGAAGCACAGTTTTTTTGTTCTTAGCAAGCTCACTGTTTCGACCCCATAGGGAACACTGTAGAGTAGAAGAGTGCTCTTTTCTCAAAAGCAGAGGGTGTTTCTTGAAAGGCAAGCTAGCGTTTGTTTCCCAGTCCTAAATGGAGATGAATACCATGCAGTTTCTGCTCCTATGAGCAAGATTGTTTTCTGGTAAGGAAAGTCACTATTTTGCGCTCCCGTTGCCATATACAGTGCAAATAGATCTCGCGTCTGTTCCCAGCAAGTACAGTGTATTAGACTGAAGAGGAGCTACTGATCTTGTCAGTTTTTTTGGCAGAGTTGAACTAGATATGGCCCGTGTGTGTAGGAAGCACAGTTCTTTTGTTCTGAGCAAGCTCACTGTTCAGACACCATAGGAAACACAGTAGAGTAGAAGAGTGCTCTTTTCTCAAAAGCAGAGTGTGTTTCTTGGAAGGCGAGCTAGCGTTTGTTTCCCAGTCCTAAATGGAGTTGAATCACATGCAGTTTTTGTTCCTACGAGCAAGAGTTGTTTTCTGGTAAGGAAAGTCACTATTGCGCTCCCATTGCCATACACAGTGCAAATAGCACTGGCGTCTGTTCCCAGCAACTACAGTGTATTAGACTGAAGAGGAGATACTGTTCTTGTCAGTTTCCTAAGCAGAGTTGAACTAGGTATGGCCCGTGTGTGTAGGAAGCACAGTTCTTTTGTTCTGAGCAAGCTCACTGTTCAGACACCATAGGAAACACAGTAGAGTAGAAGAGTGCTCTTTTCTCAAAAGCAGAGAGTGTTTCTTGTAAGGCGAGCTAGCGTTTGTTTCCCAGTCCTAAATGGAGAGGAATCACATGCAGTTTTTGGTCCTACGACCATGAGTTGTTTTCTGGTAAGGAAAGTCACTCTTGCGCTCCCATTGCCATACACAGTGCAAATAGCACTGGCGTCTGTTCCACCAAGTACAGGGTATTGGACTGAAGAGAATCTACTGTTCTTGTCAGTTTCCTAAGCAGAATTGAACTAGGTATGGCCGGTGTGTGTAGGAAGCACAGCTCATTTGTTGTGAGCAAGCTCACTGTTTGGACCCCATAGGAATCACAGTAGAGTAGAAGAGTGCTCTTTTCTCAAAAGCAGAGTGTGTTTCTTGTAAGGCGAGCTAGCGTTTGTTTCACAGTCCTAAATGGAGTTTAATACCATGCAGTTTCAGGTCCTACGAGCAAGAGTTGTTTTCTGGTAAGGAAAGTCACTACTGAGCTCCCATTGCCATACACAGTGCAAATAGCTCTTGCGTCTGTTCCCAGCAAGTACAGTGTATTGGACTGAAGAGGAGCTGCTGTTCTTGTCAGTTTCCTAAGCAGAGTTGAACTAGATATGGCCCGTGTGTGTAGGAAGCACAGTTCTTTTGTTCTGAGCAAGCTCACTGTTCAGACACCATAGGAAACACAGTAGAGTAGATGAGTGCTCTTTTCTCAAAAGCAGAAATTGTTTTTTGTAAGGCGAGCGAGCGTTTGTTTTCCAGTCCTAAGTGGAGTTGAATCTCATGCAGTTTCTGGTCCTATGATCAAGAGATGTTTTCTGGTAAGAAGAGTCACTATTGCGCTCCCATTGTCATACACAGGGCAAAAAGCACTGGCGTCTGTTCCCAGCATGTACAGTGTATTGGACTGAAGAGGATCTACTGTTCTTGTCAGTTTCCAAGCAGAATTGAACTAAATATGGCCCGTGTGTGTAGGAAGCACAGTTCTTTTGTTCTGAGCAAGCTCACTGTTCTGGCCCTATAGGAAACACAGTAGAGTAGAAGAGTGCGCTTTTCTCAAAAGCAGAGTGTGTTTCTTGTAAGGCGAGCTAGCGTTTGTTTCCCAGTCCTAAATGGAGTTGAATCACATGCAGTTTTTGGTTCTACGAGCAAGAGTTGTTTTCTGGTAAGGAAAGTCACTATTGCGCTCTCATTGCCATACACAGTGCAAATAGCACTGGCGTCTGTTCCCAGCAACAACAGTGTATTGGACTGAAGAGGAGCTACTGTTCTTGTCAGTTTCCTAAGCAGAGTTGAACTAGATATGGCCCTGTGTGTAGGAAGCACAGTTCTTTTGTTCTGAGCAAGCTCACTGTTCTGGCACTATGGGAAACACAGTAGAGTAGAAGAGTGCTCTTTTCTCAAAAGCAGAGTGTGTTTCTTGTAAGGCGAGCTAGCGTTTGTTTCCCAGTCCTAAATAGAGTTGAATACCATGCAGTTTATAGTCCTATGAGTAAGAGTTGTTTTCTGCTAAGGAAAGTCACTATAGAGCTCCCATTGCCATACACAGTACAAATAGCTCTCGCGTCTCTTCCCAGCAAGTACAGTGTATTGGACTGAAGAGGCGCTACTGTTCTTGTCAGTTTCCTAAGCAGAGTTGAACTAGATATGCCCCGTGTGTGTAGGAAGCACAGTTCTTTTCTTCTGAGCAAGCTCACTGTTCAGACACCATAGGGAACACAGTAGAGTAGAAGAGTGCTCTTTTCTCAAAAGCAGAAATTGTTTTTTGTAAGGCGAGCTAGCGTTTGTTTCCCAGTCCTAAGTGGAGTTGAATCTCATGCAGTTTCTGGTCCTATGAGCAAGAAATGTTTGCTGGTAAGAAGAGTCACTATTGCGCTCCCATTGTCATACACAGGGCAAAAAGCACTGGCGTCTGTTCCCAGCATGTACAGTGTATTGGACTGAAGAGGATCTACTGTTCTTTTCAGGTTCCTAAGCAGAATTGAACTTATATGGCCGTGTGTGTAGGAAGCACAGTTTTTTTGTTCTGAGCAAGCTCACTGTTTCGACCCCATAGGGAACACAGTAGAGTAGAAGAGTGCTCTTTTCTCAAAAGCAGAGTGTGTTTCTTGAAAGGCGAGCTAGCGTTTGTTTCCCAGTCCTAAATGGAGTTGAATACCATGCAGTTTCTGCTCCTACGAGCAAGAGTTGTTTTCTGGTAAGGAAAGTCACTATTGCGCTCCCATTGCCATATACAGTGCAAATAGCTCTCGCGTCTGTTCCCAGCAAGTACAGTGTATTAGACTGAAGAGGAGCTACTGTTCTTGTCAGTTTTCTAAGCAGAGTTGAACTAGATATGGCCCGTTTGTGTAGGAAGCACAGTTCTTTTGTTCTGAGCAAGCTCACTGTTCTGGACCTATAGGAAACCCAGTAGAGTAGAAGAGTGCTCTTTTCTCAAAAGCAGAGTGTGTTTCTTGTAAGGCAGGCTAGTTTTTGTTTCCCAGTCCTAAATGGAGTTGAATCACATGCAGTTTTTGGTTCTACGAGCAAGAGTTGTTTTCTGGTAAGGAAAGTCACTATTGCGCTCTCATTGCCATACACAGTGCAAATAGCACTGGCGTCTGTTCCCAGCAACAACAGTGTATTGGACTGAAGAGGAGCTACTGTTCTTGTCAGTTTCCTAAGCAGAGTTGAACTAGATATGGCCCTGTGTGTAGGAAGCACAGTTCTTTTGTTCTGAGCAAGCTCACTGTTCTGGCACTATGGGAAACACAGTAGAGTAGAAGAGTGCTCTTTTCTCAAAAGCAGAGTGTGTTTCTTGTAAGGCGAGCTAGCGTTTGTTTCCCAGTCCTAAATGGAGTTGAATCACATGCAGTTTTTGGTTCTACGAGCAAGAGTTGTTTTCTGGTAAGGAAAGTCACTATTGCGCTCTCATTGCCATACACAGTGCAAATAGCACTGGCGTCTGTTCCCAGCAACAACAGTGTATTGGACTGAAGAGGAGCTACTGTTCTTGTCAGTTTCCTAAGCAGAGTTGAACTAGATATGGCCCTGTGTGTAGGAAGCACAGTTCTTTTGTTCTGAGCAAGCTCACTGTTCTGGCACTATGGGAAACACAGTAGAGTAGAAGAGTGCTCTTTTCTCAAAAGCAGAGTGTGTTTCTTGTAAGGCGAGCTAGCGTTTGTTTCCCAGTCCTAAATAGAGTTGAATACCATGCAGTTTATAGTCCTATGAGTAAGAGTTGTTTTCTGCTAAGGAAAGTCACTATAGAGCTCCCATTGCCATACACAGTACAAATAGCTCTCGCGTCTCTTCCCAGCAAGTACAGTGTATTGGACTGAAGAGGCGCTACTGTTCTTGTCAGTTTCCTAAGCAGAGTTGAACTAGATATGCCCCGTGTGTGTAGGAAGCACAGTTCTTTTCTTCTGAGCAAGCTCACTGTTCAGACACCATAGGGAACACAGTAGAGTAGAAGAGTGCTCTTTTCTCAAAAGCAGAAATTGTTTTTTGTAAGGCGAGCTAGCGTTTGTTTCCCAGTCCTAAGTGGAGTTGAATCTCATGCAGTTTCTGGTCCTATGAGCAAGAAATGTTTGCTGGTAAGAAGAGTCACTATTGCGCTCCCATTGTCATACACAGGGCAAAAAGCACTGGCGTCTGTTCCCAGCATGTACAGTGTATTGGACTGAAGAGGATCTACTGTTCTTTTCAGGTTCCTAAGCAGAATTGAACTTATATGGCCGTGTGTGTAGGAAGCACAGTTTTTTTGTTCTGAGCAAGCTCACTGTTTCGACCCCATAGGGAACACAGTAGAGTAGAAGAGTGCTCTTTTCTCAAAAGCAGAGTGTGTTTCTTGAAAGGCGAGCTAGCGTTTGTTTCCCAGTCCTAAATGGAGTTGAATACCATGCAGTTTCTGCTCCTACGAGCAAGAGTTGTTTTCTGGTAAGGAAAGTCACTATTGCGCTCCCATTGCCATATACAGTGCAAATAGCTCTCGCGTCTGTTCCCAGCAAGTACAGTGTATTAGACTGAAGAGGAGCTACTGTTCTTGTCAGTTTTCTAAGCAGAGTTGAACTAGATATGGCCCGTTTGTGTAGGAAGCACAGTTCTTTTGTTCTGAGCAAGCTCACTGTTCTGGACCTATAGGAAACCCAGTAGAGTAGAAGAGTGCTCTTTTCTCAAAAGCAGAGTGTGTTTCTTGTAAGGCAGGCTAGTTTTTGTTTCCCAGTCCTAAATGGAGTTGAATCACATGCAGATTCTGGTCCTATGAGCATGAGTTGTTTTCTGGTAAGAAGAGTCACTATTGTGCTCCCATTGCCATACACAGTGCAAATAGCACTGGCGTCTGTTCCCAGCATGTACAGTGTATTGGACTGAAGAGGAGCTACTGTTCTTGTCAGTTTCCTAAGCAGAGTTGAACTAGATATGGCCCGTGTGTGTAGGAAGCACAGTTCTTTTGTTCTGAGCAAGCTCACTGTTCTGGCACTATGGGAAACACAGTAGAGTAGAAGAGTGTTCTTTTCTCAAAAGCAGAGTGTGTTTCTTGTAAGGCGAGCTAGCTTTTGTTTCCCAGTCCTAAATGGAGTTGAATCACATGTAGTTTTTGGTCCTAGGAGCAAGAGTTGTTTTCTGGTAAGGAAAGTCACTATTGTGCTCCCATTGCCATACACAGTACAAATAGCTCTCATGTCTGTTCCCAGCAAGTACAGTGTATTTAACTGAAGAGGAGCTACTCTTCTTGTCAGTTTCCTAAGCAGAGTTGAACTAGATATGGCCCGTGTGTGTAGGAAGCACAGTTCTTTTGTTCTGAGCAAGCTCACTGTTCAGACACCATAGGAAATACAGTAGAGTAGAAGAGTGCTCTTTTCTCCAAAGCAGAGTGTGTTTCTTGTAAGGCGAGCTAGCGTTTGTTTCCCAGTTTTAAATGGAGTTGAATACCATGCACTTTTTGGTCCTACGAGCAAGAATTGTATTCTGGTAGGAAAGTCACTATTGTGCTCCCATTGCCATACACAGTGCAAATAGCTCTCGCGTCTGTTCCCAGCAAGTACAGTGTATTGGACTGAAGAGGAGCTACTGTTCTTGTCAGTTTCCTAAGCAGAACTGAACTAGATATGGCCCGTGTGTGTAGGAAGCACAGTTCTTTTGTTCTGAGCAAGCTCACTGTTCAGACACCTTAGGAAACACAGTAGAGTAGAAGAGTGCTCTTTTCTCAAAAGCCGAGAGTGTTTCTTGTAAGGCGAGCTAGCGTTTGTTTCCCAGTCCTAAATGGAGAGGAATCACATGCAGTTTCTGCTCCTACGAGCAAGAGTTGTTTTCTGGTAAGGAAAGTCACTATTGCGCTACCATTGCCATACACAGTGCAAATAGCTCTCGTGTCTGTTCCCAGCAAGTACAGTGTATTGGACTGAAGAGGAGCTACTGTTCTTGTCAGTTTCCTAAGCAGAGTTGAACTAGATATGGCCCGTGTGTGTAGAAAGCCCAGTTCTTTTGTTCTGAGCAAGCTCACTGTTCAGACACCATAGGAAACACAGTAGAGTAGAAGAGTGCTCTTTTCTCAAAAGCAGAGTGTGTTTTTTGTAAGGCGAGCTAGCGTTTGTTTCCCAGTCCCAAAAGCAGTTGAATCACATGCAGTTTTTGGTCCTACGAGCAAGAGTTGTTTTCTGGTAAGGAAAGTCACTATTGCGCTCCCATTGCCATACACAGAGCAAATAGCACTGGCGTTTGTTCCCAGCAACTACAGTGTATTGGACTGAAGAGGAGCTACTGTTCTTGTCAGTTTCCTAAGCAGAGTTGAACTAGATATGGCCCGTGTGTGTAGGAAGCACAGTTCTTTTGTTCTGAGCAAGCTCACTGTTCTGGCACTATGGGAAACACAGTAGAGTAGAAGAGTGCTCTTTTCTCAAAAGCAGAGTGTGTTTCTTGTAAGGCGAGCTAGCGTTTGTTTCCCAGTCCTAAATAGAGTTGAATACCATGCAGTTTCTGGTCCTACGAGTAAGAGTTGTTTTCTGGTAAGGAAAGTCATTATTGAGCTCCCATTGCCATACACAGTACAAATAGCTCTCGCGTCTGTTCCCAGCAAGTACAGTGTATTGGACTGAAGAGGCGCTACTGTTCTTGTCAGTTTCCTAAGCAGAGTTGAACTAGATATGTCCCGTGTGTGTAGGAAGCACAGTTCTTTTGTTCTAAGCAAGCTCACGGTTCAGACACCATAGGAAACACAGTAGAGTAGAAGAGTGCTCTTTTCTCAAAAGCAGAAAGTGTTTTTTGTAAGGCGAGCTAGCGTTTGTTTCCCAGTCCTAAGTGGAGTTGAATCTCATGCAGTTTCTGGTCCTATGAGCAAGAGATGTTTTCTGGTAAGAAGAGTCACTATTGCGCTCCCATTGTCATACACAGGGCAAAAAGCACTGGCGTCTGTTCCCAGCATGTACAGTGTATTGGACTGAAGAGGATCTACTGTTCTTGTCAGGTTCCTAAGCAAAATTGAACTTATATGGCCGTGTGTGTAGGAAGCACAGTTTTTTTGTTCTGAGCAAGCTCACTGTTTTTACCCCATAGGGAACACAGTAGAGTAGAAGAGTGCTCTTTTCTCAAAAGCAGAGTGTGTTTCTTGAAAGGCGAGCTAGCGTTTGTTTCCCAGTCCTAAATGGAGTTGAATACCATGCAGTTTCTGCTCCTATGAGCAAGAGTTGTTTTCTGGTAAGGAAAGTCACTATTGCGCTCCCATTTTCATACACAGGGCAAAAAGCACTGGGTTCTGTTCCCAGAATGTACAGTGTATTGGACTGAAGAGGATCTACTGTTCTGGTCAGTTTCCTAAGCAGAATTTAACTACATATGGCCCGTGTTGTAGGAAGCACAGTTCTTTTGTTCTGAGCAAGCTCACTGTTCTGGACCTATAGGAAACACAGTAGAGTAGAAGAGTGCTCTTTTCTCAAAAGCAGAGTGTGTTTCTTGTAAGGCCGGCTAGTTTTTGTTTCCAAGTCCTAAATGGAGTTGAATCACATGCAGATTCTGGTCTTATGAGCAAGAGTTGCTTTCTGGTAAGAAGAGTCACTATTGTGCTCCCATTGACATACAGAGTGCAAATAGCACTGGCGTCTGTTCCCATCAAGTACAGTGTATTGGACTGAAGAGGAGCTACTGTTCTTGTCAGTTTCCTAAGCAGAGTTGAACTAGATATGGCCCGTGTGTGTAGGAAGCACAGTTCTTTTGTTCTGAGCAAGCTCACTGTTCGGACACCATAGGGAACACAGTAGAGTAGAAGAGTGCTCTTTTCTCAAAAGCAGAGAGTGTTTCTTGTAAGGCGAGCTAGCGTTTTTTTCCCAGTCCTAAATGGAGATGAATCCCATGCAGTATTTGTTCCTATAACCAAGAGTTGTCTTCTGGTAAGGAAAGTCACTATTGCGCTCCCATTGCCATACAGAGTGCAAATAGCTCTCGCGTCTGTTCCCAGCAAGTATAGTGTATTGGACCGAAGAGGAGCTACTGTTCTTGTCAGTTTCCTAAGCAGAGTTGAACTAGATATGGCCCGTGTGTGTAGGAAGCACAGTTCTTTTGTTCTGAGCAAGCTCACTGTTCTGGCACTATTTGAAACACAGTAGAGTAGAAGAGTGTTCTTTTCTCAAAAGCAGAGTGTGTTTCTTGTAAGGCAAGCTAGCGTTTGTTTCCCAGTCCTAAATGGAGTTGAATCACATGCAGGTTTTGGTCATACGAGCAAGATTTGTTTTCTGGAAGGAAAGTCACTATTGCGATCCCATTGCCATACACAGTGCAAATAGCACTGGCGTCTGTTTCAACCAAGTACAGGGTATTGAACTGAAGAGAATCTACTGTTCTTGTCAGTTTCTTAAGCAGAATTGAACTAGGTATGGCCGGTGTGTGTAGGAAGCACAGCTCTTTTGTTCTGAGCAAGCTCACTGTTTGGAACCCACAGGAAACACAGTAGAGTAGAAGAGTGCTCTTTTCTCAAAAGCAGAGTGTGTTTCTTGTAAGGCGAGCTAGCTTTTGTTTCCCAGTCCTAAATGGAGTTGAATCACATGCAGTTTTTGGTCCTACGAGCAAGAGTTGTTTTCTGGTAAGGAAAGTCACTATTGCGCTCCCATTGCCATACACAGTGCAAATAGCTCTCGCGTCTGTTACCAGCAAGTACAGTGTATTGGACTGAAGAGGAGCTGCTGTTCTTGTCAGTTTCCTAAGCAGAGTTGAACTAGATATGGCCCGTGTGTGTAGGAAGCACAGTTCTTTTGTTCTGAGCAAGCTCACTGTTCAGACAACATAGGAAACACAGTAGAGTAGAAGAGTGCTCTTTTCTCAAAAGCAGAAATTGTTTTTTGTAAGGCGAGCTAGCGTTTGTTTTCCAGTCCTAAGTGGAGTTGAATCTCATGCAGTTTCTGGTCCTATGAGCAAGAGATGTTTTCTGGTAAGAAGAGTCACTATTGTGCTCCCATTGTCATACACAGGGCAAAAAGCACTGGCGTCTGTTCCCAGCATGTACAGTGTATTGGACTGAAGAGTATCTACTGTTCTTGTCAGTTTCCTAAGCAGAATTGAACTAAATATGGCCCGTGTGTGTAGGAAGCTCAGTTCTTTTGTTCTGAGCAAGCTCACTGTTCAGACACCATAGGAAACACAGTAGAGTAGAAGAGTGCTCTTTTGTCAAAAGCAGAGTGTGTTTCTTGTAAGGCGAGCTAGTGTTTGTTTCCCAGTCCTAAATGGAGTTGAATCACATGCAGTTTCTGGTCCTACGAGCAAGAGATGTTTTCTGGTAAGAAGAGTCACTATTGCGCTCCCCTTGTCATACACAGGGCAAAAAGCACGGGCGTCTGTTCCCATTCTGTACAGTGTATTGGACTGAAGACGATCTACTGTTCTTGTCCATTTCCTAAGCAGAATTGAACTAAATATGGCCGGTGTGTGTCGGAAGCACAGTTCTTTTGTTCTGAGCATGCTCACTGTTCTGGCCCTATAGAAAACACAGTAGTGTAGAAGAGTGCTCTTTTCTCAAAAGCAGAGTGTGTTTCTTGTAAGGCGAGCTAGTGTTTGTTTCCCAGTCCTAAATGGAGTTGAATCACATGCAGTTTCTGGTCCTACGAGCAAGAGATGTTTTCTGGTAAGAAGAGTCACTATTGCGCTCCCATTGTCATACACAGGGCAAAAAGCACGGGCGTCTGTTCCCATTCTGTACAGTGTATTGGACTGAAGAGGATCTACTGTTCTTGTCCGTTTCCTAAGCAGAATTGAACTAAATATGGCCGGTGTGTGTCGGAAGCACAGTTCTTTTGTTCTGAGCAAGCTCACTGTTCAGACACCATAGGAAACACAGTAGATTAGAAGAGTGCTCTTTTCTCAAAAGCAGAAAGTGTTTCTTGTAAGGCGAGCTAGCGTTTGTTTCCCAGTCCTAAATGGAGTTGAATCACATGCAGTTTTTGGTCCTATGAGCAAGAGTTGTTTTCTGGTAAGGAAAGTCACTATTGTGCTCCCATTGCCATACACAGTGCAAATAGCACTGGCGTCTGTTCCCAGCAACTACAGTGTATTGGACTGAAGAGGAGCTACTGTTCTTGTCAGTTTCCTAAGCAGAGTTGAACTAGATATGGCCCTGTGTGTAGGAAGCACAGTTCTTTTGTTCTGAGCAAGCTCACTGTTCTGGCACTATGGGAAACACAGTAGAGTGGAAGAGTGCTCTTTTCTCAAAAGCAGAGTGTGTTTTTTGTAAGGCGAGCTAGCGTTTGTTTCCCAGTCCTAAATGGAGTTGAATACCATGCAGTTTCTGGTCCTATGAGTAAGAGTTGTTTTCTGGTAAGGAAAGTCACTATTGAGCTCCCATTGCCATACACAGTACAAATAGCTCTCGCGTCTGTTCCCAGGAAGTACAGTGTATTGGACTGAAGAGGCGCTACTGTTCTTGTCAGGTTCCTAAGCAGAGTTGAACTAGATTTGTTCCGTGTGTGCAGGAAGCACAGTTCTTTTGTTCTGAGCAAGCTCACTCTTCGGACCCCATAGGAAGCACAGTAGAGTAGAAGAGTGCGGTTTTCTCAAAAGCAGAGTGTGTTTCTTGTAAGACGAGCTAGCGTTTTTTTCCCAGCCCTAAATGGAGTTGAATCACATACAGTTTCTGGTCCTATGAGCAAGAGTTGTTTTCTGGTAAGAAGAATCACTATTGCGCTCCCAATGTTATACATAGGGCAAATATCACTGTCGTCTCTTCGAAGCATGTACAGTGTATTGCACTGAAGAGGAGCTACTGTTCTTGTCAGTTTCCTAAGAAGAGTTGAATTAGATATGGCCCGTTTGTGTAGGAAGCACAGTTCTTTTGTTCTGAGCAAGCTCACTGTTCTGGCCCTATAGGAAACACAGTAGAGTAGATGAGTGCTCTTTTCTCAAAAGCAGAGTGTGTTTCTTGTAAGGCGGGCTAGTGTTTGCTTCCCAGTCAGAAATGGAGTTGAATCATATGCAGTTTCTGATCCTAGGAGCAAGAGTTGTTTTCTGGTAAGAAGAGACACTATTGTGCCCCCATTGCCATACACAGTGCAAATAGCACTGGCGTCTGTTCCCAGCATGTACTGTGTATTGGACTGAAGAGGAGCTACTGTTCTTGTCAGTTTCCTAAGCAGAATTGAACTAGAATATGGCCCGTTTGTGTAGGAAGCACAGTTCTTTTGTTCTGAGCAAGCTCACTGTTCTGGCCCTATAGGAAACACAGTAGAGTAGAAGAGTGCTCTTTTCTCAAAAGCAGAGTGTGTTTCTTGTAAGGCGAGCTAGCATTCATTTCCCAGTAATAAATGGAGTTGAATCACATGCAGTTTTGTTCCTACGAGCAAGAGTTGTTTTCTGGTAAGGAAAGTCACTATTGTGCTCCCATTGCCATACACAGTGCAAATAACACTCATGTCTGTTCCCAGCAAGTACAGTGTATTGGACTGAAGAGGAGCTACTGTTCTTGTCTAGTTTAATAAGCGGAGTTGAACTAGATTTGGCCCGTGTGTGTAGGAAGCACAGTTCTTTTGTTCTGAGCAAGCCCACTGTTCGGACCCCATAGGAAACACAGTAGAGTAGAAGAGTGTTCTTTTCTCAAAAGCAGAGTGTGTTTCTTGTAAGGCGAGCTAGCGTTTGTTTCCCCATCCCAAATGAGTTTAATCACATGCAGATTTTGGTCCTACGTGCAAGAGTTGTTTTCTGGTAAGAAGAGTCACTATGGCTCTCCCATTGTTATACACAGGGCAAATAGCACTGGCGTCTGTTCACAGCAAGTACAGTATATTAGACAGAAGAGGATCTACTGTTCTTGTCAGTTTCCTAAGCAGAGTTGAACTAGATATGGCCCATCTGTGTAGGAAGCACAGTTCTTTTCTTCTGAGCAAGCTCACTGTTCTGGCCATATAGGAAACACAGTAGAGTAGAAGTGTGCTATTTTCTCAAAAGCAGAGTGTATTTCTTGTAAGACGAGCTAGCGATTGTTTCCCAGTCCTAAATTGAGTTTAATCACATGCAGTTTCTGGTCTTACGAACAAGAGTTGTTTTCTGGTAAGAAGAGTAACTATTGCGCTTCCATTGCCATACACAGTGCAAATAGCACTCGCGTCTGTTCCCAGTGAGTACAGTACATTGGACTGAAGAGGAGCTACTGTTCTTGTCAGTTTCGTAAGCGGAGTTGAACTGGATATGGCCCGTGTGTTTAGGAAGCATAGTTCTTTTGTTCTGAGCAAGCTCACTTTTCGGACACTATAGGAAAAACAATAGAGTAGAAGAGTGCTCTTTTCTCAAAAGCAGAGTGTGTTTCTTGTAAGGCAAGCTAGCGTTAGTTTCCCAGTCCTAAATGGAGTTGAGTCACATGCGATTTCTGGTCCTACGAGCAGGAGTTGTTTTCTGGTAAGAAGAGTCACTATTGCGCTACCATTGTCATACACAGGGCAAATAGCCTTCGAGTCTGTTCCCAGCAAGTACAGTGTACTGGACTGAAGAGGAGCAACTGTTTTTGTCAGTTTCCTAAGGAGCGTTGAACTAGATATGGCCCGTGTGTGTAGGAAGCACAGTTCTTTTGTTCTGAGCAAGCTCACTGTTCAGACACCATAGGAAACACAGTTGAGTAGAAGAGTGCTCTTTTCTCAAAAGCAGAGTGTGTTTCTTGTAAGGCGAGCTAGCGTTTGTTTTCCAGTCCTAAATGGAGTTGAATCACATGCAGTTTTTGGTCCTACGAGCACGTGTTGTTTTCTGGTAAGAAGAGTCACTATGGCTCTCCCATTGTCATACACAGGGCAAATAGCACTGGCGTCTGTTCCCAGCAAGTACAGTGTATTGGACTGAAGGGGAGCTACTGTTCTTGTCAGTTTCCTAAGCAGAGTTGAACTAGATATGGCCCTTGTGTGTAGGAAGCACAGTTCTTTTGTTCTGAGCAAGCTCACTGTTTGGACTCAATAGGAAACAGGGTAGAGTAGAAGAGTGCTCTTTTCTCAAAAGCAGAGTGTGTTCCTTGTAAGGCAAGCTAGCGTTTGTTTCCCAGTCAGAAATGAAGTTGAATTCCATAGAGTTTTTGTTCCTAGGAGCAATAGTTGTTTTCTGGTAAGAAGAGTCACTATTACGCTCCCATTGCCATACACAGTGCAAATAGCACTCGCGTCTGTTCCCAGCAAGTACAGTGTATTGGACTGAAGAGGAGCTACTGTTCTTGTCAGTTTTATAAGCAGAGTTTAACTAGATATGGCCCATCTGTGTAAGAAGCACAGTTCTTTTGTTCTGAGCAAGCTCACTGTTTGGACTCAATAGGAAACACAGTAGTGTAGAAGAGTGCTCTTTTCTCAAAAGCAGAGTGTGTTTCTTGTAAGGCGAGCTAGCATTTGTTTCCAAGTCCTAAATGGAGTTGAATCACATGCAGTTTTTGGTCCTACGAGCAAGAGTTGTTTTCTGGTAAGAAGAGTCACTATTGCACTCCCATTGTCATACACAGGGCAAATCGCACTGACGTCTGCTCCCAGCAAGTACAGTGTATCGGACTGAAGAGGAGCTACTGTTCTTTTCAGTTTAATAAGCAGAGTTGAACTAGATTTGGCCTGTGTGTGTAGGAAGCACAGTTCATTTGTTCTGAGCAAGCTCACTGTTCGGATCCCATAGGAAACACAGTAGAGTAGAAGAGTGCTCTTTTCTCAAAAGCAGAGTGTGTTTCTTGTAAGGCGAGCTAGCGTTTGTTTCCAAGTCCTGAATGGAGTTGAATCACATGCAGTTTTTGGTCCTATGAACAAGAGTTGTTTTGTGGTAAGAAGAGTCACTATTGCGCTCCCATAGTCATACACAGGGCAAATAGCACTGTGGTCTGTTCCCAGCAAGTACAGTGTATTGGACTGCAGAGTAGCTACTGTTCTTGTCAGTTTCCTAAGCAAAGTTGAACTATGTATGGCCCGTGTGTGTAGGAAGCACAGTTCTTTTGTTCTGAGTGAGCTCACTGTTCTGGCCCTATAGGAAACACAGTAGAGTAGAAGTGTGCTCTTTTCTCAAAAGCAGAGTATGTTTCTTGTAAGGCAAGCTAGCGTTTGTTTCCCAGTCCTAAATGGAGTTGAATCACATGCAGTTTTTGGTCCTACGAGCAAGAGTTTTTTTCTGGTAAGAAGAGTCACTATTGTGCTCCCATTGCCATACACAGTGCAAATAGCACTGGCGTCTGTTCCCAGCAAGTACTGTGCATTGGACTGAAGTGGAGCTACTGTTCTTGTCAGTTTCCCAAGCAGAATTGAACTAGAATATGGCCCGTGTGTGTATGAAGCACAGTTCTTTCGTTCTGAGCAAGCTCACTGTTCTGTCCCTATAAAAAACACAGTAGAATAGAAGAGTCCTCTTTTCTCAAAAGCAGAGTGTGTTTCTTGTTCGGTGAGCTAGCGTTTGTTTCACAGTCCTAAATGGAGTTGAATCACATGCAGTTTCTGGTCCTACGAGCAAGAGTTGTTTTCTGGTAAGAAGAGTCACTATTTCGCTCCCATTGTCATACACAGGGCAATTTGCACTGACGTCTGTTCCCAGCAAGTACAGTGTATTGGACTGAAGAGGATCTACTGTTCTTGTCAGGTTCCTAAGAAGAGTTGAACTAGATATGGCCCGTGTGCGTAGGAAGCACAGTTCTTTTGTTCTGAGCAAGCTCACTATTCGGACCCCATAGGAAACACAGTAGAGTAGAAGAGTGCTCTTTTCTCAAAAGCAGACTGTGTTTCTTGTAAGGCGAGCTAGCATTTGATTCCCAGTCCTAAATGGAGTTGAATCTCATGCAATTTTTGGTCTTATGAGCAACAGTTGTTTTCTGGTAAGGAAAGTCACTATTGAGCTCCCATTGCCATACACAGTGCAAATAGCACTCACATCTGTTCCCAGTAATTACAGTGTATTGGACTGAAGAGGAGCTACTGTTCTTGTCAGTTTCCTAATCAGAGTTGAACTAGATATGGCCCATGTGTGTAGGAAGCTCAGTTCTTTTGTTTTGAGCAAGCTCACTGTTCTTGTCCTATATAGAACACAGTAGAGTAGAAGAGTGCTCTTTTCTCAAAAGCAGAGTGTGTTTCTTGTAAGGCGAGCTAGCGTTTGTTTCCCAGTCCTAAATGGAGTTGAATCACATGCAGTTTTTGGTCCTACGAAAAGAGTTGTTTTCTGGTAAGGAAAGTCACTATTGCGCTCCCATTGCCATACACAGTGCAAATAGCTCTCACGTCTGTTCCCAGCAAGTACAGTGTATTGGACTGAAGAGGAGCTACTGTTCTTGTCAGTTTCCTAAGCAGAGTTGAAGTAGATATGGCCCTGTGTGTAGGAAGCACAGTCCTTTTGTTCTGAGCAAGCTAACTCTTCAGACACCATACGAAACACAGTAGAGTAGAAGAGTGCTCTTTCCTCAAAAGCAGAGAGTGTTTTTGTAAGGCGAGCTAGCGTTTGTTTCCCAGTTCTAAATGGAGTTGAATCACATGCAGTTTCTGGTCCTACGAGCAAGAGTTGTTTTCTGGTAAGAAGAGTCACTATTGCGCTCCCATTGTCATACACTGGGCAAATAGCACTGGCGTCTGTTCCCAGCATGTACAGTGTATTGGACTGAAGAGGATGTACTGTTCTTGTCAGTTTCCTAAGGAGAATTGAACTAAATATGGCCCGTGTGTGTAGGAAGCACAGTTCTTTTGTTCTGAGCAAGCTCACTGTTCTGGCCCTATAGGAAACACAGTAGAGTAGAAGAGTGCTCTTTTCTCAAAAGCAGAGTGTGTTTCTTGTAAGGCGAGCTAGTGTTTGTTTCCCAGTCCTAAATGGAGTTGAATCACATGCAGTGTTTGGTCCTACGAGCAAGAGTTGTTTTCTGGTAAGGTAAGTCACTATTGCGCTCCCATTGCCATACACAGTACAAAAAGCTCTCGCGTCTGTTCCCAGCAAGTACAGTGTATTGGACTGAAGAGGAGCTACTGTTCTTGTCAGTTTCCTAAGTAGAGTTGGACTAGATATGGCCCGTGAGTGTAGGAAGCACAGTTCTTTTGTTCTGAGCAAGCTCACTGTTCTTGCACTATGGGAAACACAGTAGAGTAGAAGAGTGCTCTTTTCTCAAAAGCAGAGTGTGTTTCTTGTAAGGCGAGTTAGCATTGTTTCCCAGTCCTAAATGGAGTTGAATCACATGCAGTTTTTGGTCCTACGACCAAGAGTTGTTTTCTGGTAAGGAAAGTCACTATTGCGCTCCCATTGCCATACATAGTGCAAATAGCTCTCGTGTCTGTTCCCCGCAAGTACAGTGTATTGGACTGAAGAGGAGCTACTGTTCTTGTCAGTTTCCTAAGCAGAGTTGAACTAGATATGGCCCGTGTGTGTAGGAAGCACATTTCTCTTTTTCTGAGCAAGCTCACTGTTCTGGCACTTTGGGAAACACAGTAGAGTAGAAGAGTGCTCTTTTCTCAAAAGCAGAGTGTGGTTCTTGTAAGGTGAGATAGCGTTTGTTTCCCAGTCCTAAATGGAGTTGAATCACAGGCAGTTTTTGGTCCTACGAGCAAGAGTTGTTTTCTGGTAAGAAGAGTCACTATCACGCTCCCATTGTCATAAACAGGGCCAATTGCTTTATCGACTGTTCCCAGTATGTACAGTGTATTGGACTGAAGAGGTTGTACTGTTCTTGTCAGTTTCCTAAGCTTAATTGAACTAAATATGGCCCATGGGTGTAGGAAGCACAGGTCTTTTTTTCTGAGTAAGCTCACTGTTCTGACCCTATAGCAAACACAGTAGAGTAGAAGAGTGCTCTTTTCTAAAAAGCAGAATGTGTTTCTTGTAAGGCGAGCTAGCGTTTGTTTCCCAGTCCTAAATGGAGTTGAATCACATGCAGGTTTTGGTACTACGAGCAAGAGTTGTTTTCTGGTAAGGAAAGTCACTATTGCGCTCCCATTGTCATACACAGTTCAAATTGCACACGCGTCTGTTCCCATCAAGTACAGTGTATTTGACTGAAGAGGAGCTACTGTTCTTGTCAGTTTCCTAAACAGATTTGAAATAGACAGGGCCCGTGTGTGTAGCAAGCACAGTTCTTTTGTTCTGAGCAAGCTCACTGTTCTGGCCCTATAGGAAACACAGTAGAGTAGAAGAGTGCTCTTTTCTCAAAAGCAGAGTGTGTTTCTTGTAAGGTGAACTAGCGTTTGTTTCCCAGTCCTAAATGGAGTTGAATCACCTGCAGATTCTGGTCCTATGAGCAAGAGTTGTTTTCTGGTAAGAAGAGTCACTATTGTGCTCCCATTGCCATACACAGTGCAAATAGCTCTCGCGTCTGTTCCCAGCAAGTACAGTGTATTGGACTGAAGAGGAGCTATTGTTCTTGTCAGTTTCCTAAGCAGAGTTGAACTAGATATGGCCCTGTGTGTAGGAAGCACAGTTCTTTTATTCTGAGCAAGCTCACTGTGCTGGTTCCATAGGAAACACAGTAGAGTAGAAGAGTGCTCTTTTCTCAAAAGCAGAGTGTGTTTCTTGTAAGGCAAGTTACTGTTTGTTTCCCAGTCCTACATGGAGTTGAATCACATGCAGTTTCTGGTCCTACGACAAGACTTGTTTTCTGGTAAGAAGAGTCACTATTGCGCTCCCATTGCCATACACAGGGCAAATAGCACTCGTGTCTGTTCCCAGCAAGTACAGTGTATTGGACTGAAGAGGAACTACTGTTCTTGTAAGTTTCCTAAGCAGAGTTGAACTAGATATGGCCCCTGTGTTTAGGAAGCACAGTTCTTTTGTTCTGAGCAAGCTCACTGTTCGGACTCTATGAGAAAAACAGTGAAGCAGAAGAGTGCTCTTTTCTTAAAAGCAGAGTGTGTTTCTTGTAAGGCGAACTAGCGTTTGTTTCCCAGTCCTAAATGGAGTTGAATCACATGCAGTTTTTGGTCCTACGAGCAAGAGTTGTTTTCTGGTAAGGAAAGTCACTATTGCGTTCCCATTGCCATACACAGTGCAAAGAGCACTCGCGTCTGTTCCCAGCAAGTACAGTGTATTGGACTTAAGAGGAGCTACTGTTCTTGTCAGTTTTCTAAGCAGAGTTGAATTAGATATGGCCCCTGTGTGTAGGAAGCACAGTTCTTTTGTTCTGACCAAGCTCACTGTTCTGACCCTATAGGAAACACAGTAGAGTAGAAGAGTGCTCTTTTCTCAAAAGCAGAGTGCGTTTCTTTTAACGCAAGGTAGTGTTTGTTTCCCAGTCCTACATGGAGTTGAATCCCATGCAGTTTCTGGTCCTACGAGCAAGAGATATTTTCTGGCAAAAAGAGTCACTATTGAGAACCCAGATCATACACAGGGCAAATAGCACTCGCGTCTGTTCCCAGCAAGTACAGTGTATTGGACTGAAGAGGAGCTACTGTTCTTGTCAGTTTTCTAAGCAGAATTGAAATAGATATGGCCCGTGTGTAGGAAGCACAGTTCTTTTGTTCTGAGCAAGCTCACTGTTTGGACCCCATAGGAAACACAGTAGAGTAGAAGAGTGCTCTTTTCTCAAAAGCAGAGTATGTTTCTTGTAAGGCAAGCTAGTGTTTGTTTCCCAGTCCTAAATGGAGTTGAATGACAAGCAGATTCTGGTCCTTTGAGCAAGAGTTGTTTTCTGGTAAGAAGAATCACTATGGCGCTCCCATTGCCATACACAGTGCAAATAGCACTCGCGTCTGTTCCAAGCAAGTACAGTGTATTGGACTGATGAGGATCTACTGTTCTTGTCAGTTTCCTGGGAAGAATTGAACTAGATATGGCCCGTGTGTGTAGGAAGCACAGTTATTTTGTTCTGAGCAAGCTCACTCTCCTGGCCCTATAGGAAACACAGTAGAATAGAAGAGTGCTCTTTTCTCAAAAGCAGAGTGTGTTTCTTGTAAGGAGAGCTAGCCTTTGTTTCCCAGTCCTAAATGGAGTTGAATCATATGCAATTTTTGGTCCTACGAGCAAGAGTTGTTTTCTGGTAAGGAAAGTCACTATTGCACTCCCATTGCCATACACAGTGCAAATAGCACTGGCGTCTGTTCAAAGCAAGTACAGTGTATTGTACTGAAGAGGAGCTACTGTTCTTGTCAGGTTCCTAAGCAGAGTTGAACTAGATTTGTTCCGTGTGTGTAGGAAGCACAGTTCTTTTGTTCTGAGCAAGCTCACTCTTCGGACCCCATAGGAAGCACAGTAGAGTAGAAGAGTGCGGTTTTCTCAAAAGCAGAGTGTGTTTCTTGTAAGGCGAGCTAGCGTTTTTTTCCCAGCCCTAAATGGAGTTGAATCACATACAGTTTCTGGTCCTATGAGCAAGAGTTGTTTTCTGGTAAGAAGAATCACTATTGCGCTCCCAATGTTATACATATGGCAAATATCACTGTCGTCTCTTCGAAGCATGTACAGTGTATTGCACTGAAGAGGAGCTACTGTTCTTGTCAGTTTCCTAAGAAGAGTTGAATTAGATATGGCCCGTTTGTGTAGGAAGCACAGTTCTTTTGTTCTGAGCAAGCTCACTGTTCTGGCCCTATAGGAAACACAGTAGAGTAGATGAGTGCTCTTTTCTCAAAAGCAGAGTGTGTTTCTTGTAAGGCGGACTAGTGTTTGCTTCCCAGTCAGAAATGGAGTTGAATCATATGCAGTTTCTGATCCTAGGAGCAAGAGTTGTTTTCTGGTAAGAAGAGTCACTATTGTGCCCCCATTGCCATACACAGTGCAAATAGCACTCGCGTCTGTTCCCATCAAGAACAGTGTATTGGACTGAAGAGCACCTACTGTTCTTGTCAGTTTCCTAAGCAGAGTTGAACTAGATATGGCCCGTGTGTGTAGGAAGCCCAATTCTTTTGTTCTGAGCCACCTCACTTTTCGGACCCCATAGGAAACACAGTAGAGTAGAAGAGTGCTCTTTTTTCAAAAGCAGAGTGTGTTTTTTGTAAGGCAAGCTAGTGTTTGTTTCCCAGTCCTAAATGGAGTTGAATCACATGCAGTTTGTGGTCCTATGAGCAAGAGTTGTTTTATGGTAAGAAGAGTCACTATTTCGCTCCTATTGCCATATGTAGTGCAAATAGCACTCGCGTCTGTTCCCAGCATGTACAGTGAATTGGACTGAAGAGGAACTACTGTTCTTGCCAGTTTCCTAAGCAGAGTTGAAATAGATATGGCCCGTGTGTGTAGGAAGCTCAGTTCTTTTGTTCTGAGCAAGCTCACTTTTCTGGCCCTATAGGGAACACAGTAGAGTAGATGAATTCTCTTTTCTCAAAAGCAGAGTGTGTTTTTTGTAAGGCGAGCTAGCGTTTGTTTCCCAGTCCTAAATGGAGTTGAATCACATGCAGTTTCTGGTCCTATGAGCAAGAGTTGTTTTCTGGTAAGAAGAGTCACTATTGCGCTCCCATTGCCATACACAGTGCAAATAGCACTCTCGTCTGTTCCCAGCAGGTACAGTGTATTGGTCTGAAGAGGATCTACTGTTCTTGTCAGTTTCCTAAGCAGAATTGAACTAGATATGGCCGTGTGTGTAGGAAGCACAGTTCTTTTGTTCTGAGCAAACTCACTGTTCTGGCCCTATAGGAAACACAGTAGAGTAGAAGAGTGCTCTTTTCTCAAAAGCAGAGTATGTATCTTGTAAGACAAGCTAGCATTTGTTTTTCAGTCCTAAATGGAGTTGAATCTCATGAAATTTTTGGTCCTGCGAGCAACAGTTGTTTTCTGGTACGGAAAGTCACTATTGCGCTCCCATTGCCATACACAATGCAAATAGCACTCGCGTCTGTTCCCAGCTAGTACAGTGTATTGGACTGAAGGGGAGCTACTGTTCTTGTCAGTTTCATAAGCAGAGTTGAACTAGATATGGCCCATCTGTGTTGGAAGCACAGTTCTTTTGTTCTGAGCAAGCTCAATGTTCTGGCCCAATAGGAAACACAGTAGAGTAGAAGAGTGCTCTTTTCTCAGAAGAAGATTGTATTTCTTGTAAGGCGAGCTAGCGTTTATTTCCCAGTTCTAAAGGGAGTTGAATCACGTGCAGTTTTTGGACCTACGTGCAAGAATTGTTTTTTGGTAAGAAGAGTCACTATTTCGCTCCCATTGCCATATGTGGTGCAAATAGCACTCGCGTATGTTCCCAGCATGTACAGTGTATTGGACTGAAGAGGAACTACTGTTCTTGTCAGTTTTCTAAGCAGAGTTGAACTAGATATGGCCCGTGTGTGTAGGAAGCACAGTTCTTTTGTTCTGAGCAAGCTCACTGTTCGGACCCCATAGGAAACAGTAGAGTAGAAGAGTGCTCTTTTCTCAAAAGCAGAGTGTGTTTCTTGTAAGGCGAGCTAGCGTTTGTTTCCCAGCCCTAAATGGAGTTGAATCCCATGCAGTTTCTGGTCCAACGTGCAAGAGTTGTTTTCTGGTAAGAAGAGTCACTATGGCTCTCCCATTGCCTTACACAGGGCAAATAGCACTGACATCTGTTTCCAGCAACTACAGTGTATTTGACTGAAGAGGAGTACTGTTCTTGTCAGTTTCCTAAGCAGAGTTGAACTAGATATGGCCTGTGTGTGTAGGAAGCACAGTTCTTTTGTTCTGAGCAAGCTGACTGTTCTGGCACTATGGGAAACACAGTAGAGTAGAAGAGTGTTCTTTTCTCAAAAGCAGAGTTTGTTTCTTGTAAGGCGAGCTATCGTTTGTTTCCCAGTCCTAAATGGAGTTGAATCACATGCAGTTTTTGGTCCTACGAGCAAGAGTTGTTTTCTGGTAAGGAAAGTCACTATTGCGCTCCCATTGCCATACACAGAGCAAATAGCACTGGTGTCTGTTCCCAGCAACTACAGTGTTTTGGACTGAAGAGGAACTACTGTTCTTCTCAGTTTCCTAAGCAGAGTTGAACTAGATATGGCCCGTGTGTGTAGGAAGCACAGTTCCTTTGTTCTGAGCAAGCTCACTGCTCTGGCCCGCTGGGAAACACAGTAGAGTAGAAGAGTGCTATTTTCTCAAAAGCAGAGTATATTTCTTATAAGGCAAGCTAGCGTTTGTTTCCCAGACCTAAATGGAGTTGTATCACATGCAGTTTTTGGTCCTACGAGCAAGAATTGTTTTTTGATAAGGAAAGTCACTATTGTGCTCTTATTGCCATACACAGTGCAAATACCTCTCGCGTCTGTTCCCAGCAAGTACAGTGTATTGGACTGAAGAGGAGCTACAGTTCTTGTCAGTTTCCTAAGCAGAGTTGAAGTAGATATGGCCCTGTGTGTAGGAAGCACAGTTCTTTTGTTCTGAGCAAGCTCACTGTTCTGGCACTATGGGAAACACAGTAGAGTAGAAGAGTGCTCTTTTCTCAAAAGCAGAGTGTGTTTCTTGTAAGGCAAGCTAGCGTTTGTTTCCCAGTCCTAAATGGAGTTGAATCACATGCAGTTTTTGGTCCTACGAGCAAGAGTTGTTTTCTGGTAAGGAAAGTCACTATTGCGCTCCCATTGCCATACACAGAGCAAATAGCACTGGCGTCTGTTCCCAGAAACTACAGTGTTTTGAACTGAAGAGGAACTACTGTTCTTGTCAGTTTCCTTAGCAGAGTTGAACTAGATATGGCCCGGGTGTGTAGGAAGCACAGTTCCTTTGTTCTGAGCAAGCTCACTGCTCTGGCCCGATGGGAAACACAGCAGAGTAGAAGAGTGCTCTTTCTCAAAAGCATAGTATATTTCTTGCAAGGCGAGCTAGCGTTTGTTTCCCAGTCCTAAATGGATTTTTATCACATGCAGTTTTTGGTCCTACGAGCAGGAATTGTTTTCTGGTAAGGAAAGTCACTATTGCGCTCTTATTGCCATACACAGTGCAAATAACTCTCGCGTCTGTTCCCAGCAAGTACAGTGTATTGGACTGAAGAGGAGCTACTGTTCTTGTCAGTTTCCTAAGCAGAGTTGAACTATATATGGCCCTGTGTGTAGAACAGTTCTTTTGTTCTGAGCAAGCTCACTGTTCTGGCACTATGGGAAACACAGTAGAGTAGAAGAGTGCTCTTTTCTCAAAAGCAGTGTGTGTTTCTTCTAAGGCGAGCTAGCGTTTGTTTCCCAGTCCTTAATGGAGTTGAATCCCATGCAGTTTTTGGACCTTTGAGCAAGAGTTGTTTTCTGGTAAGGAAAGTCACTATTGCGCTCCCATTGCCATATACAGTGCAAATAGCTCTCGCGTCTGTTCCCAGCAAGTACAGTGTATTGGACTGAAGAGGAGCTACTGTTCTTGTCAGTTTCCTATACAGAGTTGAACTAGATATGGCCCGTGTGTGTAGGAAGCACAGTTCTTTTGTTCTGAGCAAGCTTACTGTTCGGACCCCATAGGAAACACAGTAGAGTAGAGGAGTGCTCTTTTCTCAAAAGCAGAGTGTGTTTCTTGTAAGGCGAGCTAGCGTTTGTTTCCCAGTCCTAAATGGAATTGAATCACATGCAGTTTTTGGTCCTATGAGGAAGAGTTTTTTTCTGGTAAGAAGAGTCACTATTGCACTCCCATTGTCATACAAAGGGCAAAGAGCACTGTCGTCTGTTCCCAGCATGTACAGTGTATAGGACTGAAGAAGAGCTACTGTTCTTGTCAGTTTCGTAAGCAGAGTTGAACTAGATATGGCCTGTGTGTAGGAAGCACAGTTCTTTTGTTCTGAGCAAGCTCACTGTTCTGGCCCTATAGGAAACACACTAGAGTAGAAGAGTGCTCTTTTCTCAAAAGCAGAGTATGTATCTTGTAAGGCGAGCTAGCGTTTGTTTCCCAGTCCTAAATGGAGTTGAATCACATGCAGTTTCTGGTCCTATGAGCAAGAGTTGTTTTCTGGTAAGAAGAGTCACTAATGCGCTCCCATTGCCATACACAGTGCAAATAGCACTCTCGTCTGTTCCCAGCAGGTACAGTGTATTGGTCTGAAGAGGATCTACTGTTCTTGTCAGTTTCCTAAGCAGAATTGAACTAGATATGGCCGTGTGTGTAGGAAGCACAGTTCTTTTGTTCTGAGCAAACTCACTGTTCTGGCCCTATAGGAAACACAGTAGAGTAGAAGAGTGCTCTTTTCTCAAAAGCAGAGTATGTATCTTGTAAGACAAGCTAGCATTTGTTTTTCAGTCCTAAATGGAGTTGAATCTCATGAAATTTTTGGTCCTGCGAGCAACAGTTGTTTTCTGGTACGGAAAGTCACTATTGCGCTCCCATTGCCATACACAATGCAAATAGCACTCGCGTCTGTTCCCAGCTAGTACAGTGTATTGGACTGAAGGGGAGCTACTGTTCTTGTCAGTTTCATAAGCAGAGTTGAACTAGATATGGCCCATCTGTGTTGGAAGCACAGTTCTTTTGTTCTGAGCAAGCTCAATGTTCTGGCCCAATAGGAAACACAGTAGAGTAGAAGAGTGCTCTTTTCTCAGAAGCAGATTGTATTTCTTGTAAGGCGAGCTAGCGTTTATTTCCCAGTTCTAAAGGGAGTTGAATCACGTGCAGTTTTTGGACCTACGTGCAAGAATTGTTTTTTGGTAAGAAGAGTCACTATTTCGCTCCCATTGCCATATGTAGTGCAAATAGCACTCGCGTATGTTCCCAGCATGTACAGTGTATTGGACTGAAGAGGAACTACTGTTCTTGTCAGTTTTCTAAGCAGAGTTGAACTAGATATGGCCCGTGTGTGTAGGAAGCACAGTTCTTTTGTTCTGAGCAAGCTCACTGTTTGGACCCCATAGGAAACACAGTAGAGTAGAAGAGTGCTCTTTTCTCAAAAGCAGAGTGTGTTTCTTGTAATGCGAGCTAGCGTTTGTTTCCCAGCCCTAAATGGAGTTGAATCCCATGCAGTTTCTGGTCCAACGTGCAAGAATTGTTTTCTGGTAAGAAGAGTCACTATGGCTCTCCCATTGTCATACACAGGGCAAATAGCACTGGCATCTGTTTCCAGCAACTACAGTGTATTTGACTGAAGAGGAGTACTGTTCTTGTCAGTTTCCTAAGCAGAGTTGAACTAGATATGGCCTGTGTGTGTAGGAAGCACAGTTCTTTTGTTCTGAGCAAGCTGACTGTTCTGGCACTATGGGAAACACAGTAGAGTAGAAGCGTGCTCTTTTCTCAAAAGCAGAGTGTGTTTCTTGTAAGGCGAGCTAGCGTTTGTTTCCCAGTCCTAAATGGAGTTGAATCACATGCAGTTTTTGGTCCTACGAGCAAGAGTTGTTTTCTGGTAAGGAAAGTCACTATTGCGCTCCCATTGCCATACACAGAGCAAATAGCACTGGTGTCTGTTCCCAGCAACTACAGTGTTTTGGACTGAAGAGGAACTACTGTTCTTCTCAGTTTCCTAAGCAGAGTTGAACTAGATATGGCCCGTGTGTGTAGGAAGCACAGTTCCTTTGTTCTGAGCAAGCTCACTGCTCTGGCCCGCTGGGAAACACAGTAGAGTAGAAGAGTGCTATTTTCTCAAAAGCAGAGTATATTTCTTATAAGGCAAGCTAGCGTTTGTTTCCCAGACCTAAATGGAGTTGTATCACATGCAGTTTTTGGTCCTACGAGCAAGAATTGTTTTTTGATAAGGAAAGTCACTATTGTGCTCTTATTGCCATACACAGTGCAAATACCTCTCGCGTCTGTTCCCAGCAAGTACAGTGTATTGGACTGAAGAGGAGCTACTGTTCTTGTCAGTTTCCTAAGCAGAGTTGAAGTAGATATGGCCCTGTGTGTAGGAAGCACAGTTCTATTGTTCTGAGCAAGCTCACTGTTCTGGCACTATGGGAAACACAGTAGAGTAGAAGAGTGCTCTTTTCTCAAAAGCAGAGTGTGTTTCTTGTAAGGCAAGCTAGCGTTTGTTTCCCAGTCCTAAATGGAGTTGAATCACATGCAGTTTTTGGTCCTACGAGCAAGAGTTGTTTTCTGGTAAGGAAAGTCACTATTGCGCTCCCATTGCCATACACAGAGCAAATAGCACTGGCGTCTGTTCCCAGAAACTACAGTGTTTTGAACTGAAGAGGAACTACTGTTCTTGTCAGTTTCCTTAGCAGAGTTGAACTAGATATGGCCCGTGTGTGTAGGAAGCACAGTTCCTTTGTTCTGAGCAAGCTCACTGCTCTGGCCCGATGGGAAACACAGCAGAGTAGAAGAGTGCTCTTTCTCAAAAGCATAGTATATTTCTTGCAAGGCGAGCTAGCGTTTGTTTCCCAGTCCTAAATGGATTTTTATCACATGCAGTTTTTGGTCCTACGAGCAGGAATTGTTTTCTGGTAAGGAAAGTCACTATTGCGCTCTTATTGCCATACACAGTGCAAATAACTCTCGCGTCTGTTCCCAGCAAGTACAGTGTATTGGACTGAAGAGGAGCTACTGTTCTTGTCAGTTTCCTAAGCAGAGTTGAACTATATATGGCCCTGTGTGTAGAACAGTTCTTTTGTTCTGAGCAAGCTCACTGTTCTGGCACTATGGGAAACACAGTAGAGTAGAAGAGTGCTCTTTTCTCAAAAGCAGTGTGTGTTTCTTCTAAGGCGAGCTAGCGTTTGTTTCCCAGTCCTTAATGGAGTTGAATCCCATGCAGTTTTTGGACCTTTGAGCAAGAGTTGTTTTCTGGTAAGGAAAGTCACTATTGCGCTCCCATTGCCATATACAGTGCAAATAGCTCTCGCGTCTGTTCCCAGCAAGTACAGTGTATTGGACTGAAGAGGAGCTACTGTTCTTGTCATTTTCCTATACAGAGTTGAACTAGATATGGCCCGTGTGTGTAGGAAGCACAGTTCTTTTGTTCTGAGCAAGCTTACTGTTCGGACCCCATAGGAAACACAGTAGAGTAGAGGAGTGCTCTTTTCTCAAAAGCAGAGTGTGTTTCTTGTAAGGCGAGCTAGCGTTTGTTTCCCAGTCCTAAATGGAATTGAATCACATGCAGTTTTTGGTCCTATGAGGAAGAGTTTTTTTCTGGTAAGAAGAGTCACTATTGCACTCCCATTGTCATACAAAGGGCAAAGAGCACTGTCGTCTGTTCCCAGCATGTACAGTGTATAGGACTGAAGAAGAGCTACTGTTCTTGTCAGTTTCGTAAGCAGAGTTGAACTAGATATGGCCTGTGTGTAGGAAGCACAGTTCTTTTGTTCTGAGCAAGCTCACTGTTCTGGCCCTATAGGAAACACACTAGAGTAG
Organism: Peromyscus eremicus; assembly: GCF_949786415.1. NCBI lineage: Eukaryota > Metazoa > Chordata > Mammalia > Rodentia > Cricetidae > Peromyscus > Peromyscus eremicus. The sequence continues at coordinate 8,481 of NW_026737327.1, read as the reverse complement.
AAGAGTGCTCTTTTCTCAAAAGCAGAGTATGTATCTTGTAAGGCGAGCTAGCGTTTGTTTCCCAGTCCTAAATGGAGTTGAATCACAAGCAGTTTCTTGTCCTACGAGCAAGAGTTGTTTTCTGGTAAGAAGGGTCACTATTGCGCTCCCATTTTCATACACAGGGCAAATAGCACTGGCCTCTGTTCCCAGCAAGTACAGTGTATTGGACTGAAGAGGAGCTACTGTTCTTGTCAGTTTCCTAAGAAGAATTGAACTAGATATGGCCCGTGTGTGTAGGAAGCACAGTTCTTTTGTTCTGAGCAAGCTCACTGTTCTGGCCCTATAGGAGACACACTAGAGTAGAAGAGTGCTCTTTTCTCAAAAGCAGACTGTGGTTCTTGTAAGGCGAGCTAGCATTTGATTCCCAGTGCTAAATGGAGTTGAATCTCATGCAATTTTTGGTCCTACGAGCAACAGTTGTTTTCTGGTAAGGAAAGTCACTATTGAGCTCCCATTGCCATACACAGTGCAAATAGCTCTCGCGTCTGTTCCCAGCAAGTACAGTGTATTGGACTGAAGAGGATCTACTGTTCTTTTCAGTTTCCTAAGCAGAGTTGAACTAGATATGGCCCTGTGTGTAGGCAGCACGGTTCTTTTGTTCTGAGCAAGCTCACTGTTCTGGCACTATGGGAAACACAGTAGAGTAGAAGAGTGTTCTTTTCTCAAAAGCAGAGTGTGTTTCTTGTAAGGAGAGCTAGCGTTTGTTTCCCAGTCCTAAATGGAGTTGAATCCCATGCAGTTTTTGGTCCTACGAGCAAGAGTTGTTTTCTGGTAAGGAAAGTCACTATTGCGCTCCCATTGCCATACACAGGGCAAATAGCTCTCGCGTCTGTTCCCAGCAAGTACAGTGTATTGGCCTGAAGAGGAGCTAGTGTTCTTGTCAGTTTCCTAAGCAGAGTTGAACTAGATATGGCCCGTGTGTGTAGGAAGCACAGTTCTTTTGTTCTGAGCAAGCTTACTGTTCGGACCCCACAGGAAACACAGTAGAGTAGAGGAGTGCTCTTTTCTCAAAAGCAGAGTGTGTTTCTTGTATGCGAGCTAGCGTTTTTTTTCCCAGTCCTAAATGGAGTTGAATCACATGCAGTTTTTGTTCCTATGAGCAAGAGTTTTTTTCTGGTAAGAAGAGACACTATTGCGCTCCCATTGTCATACAAAGGGCAAATAACACTTGCGTCTTTTCCCAGCATGTACAGTGTATTGGACTGAAGAGGATCTACTGTTCTTGTCAGTTTCCTAAACAGAATTGAACTAAATATGGCCCGTGTGTGTAGGAAGCACAGTTCTTTTGTTCTGAGCTAGCTCACTGTTCTGGCCCTATAGGAAACACAGTAGAGTAGAACAGTGCTCTTTTCTCAAAAGCAGAGTGTGTTTCTTGTAAGGCGAGCTAGCGTTTGTTTCCCAGTCCTAAATGGAGTTGAATCACATGCAGTTTTTGTTCCTACGAGCAAGAGTTGTTTTCTGGTAAGGAAAGTCACTATTGCGCTCCCATTGCCATACACAGTGCAAATAGCACTGGCGTCTGTTCCCAGCAACTACAGTGTATTGGACTGAAGAGGAGCTACTGTTCTTGTCATTTTCCTAAGCAAAGTTGTACTAGATATGGCCGGTGTGTGTAGGAAGCACAGTCCTTTTGTTCTGTGCAAGCTCACTGTTCAGACACCATAGGAAACACAGTAGAGTAGAAGAGTGCTCTTTTTTCAAAAGCAGAGCGTGTTTCTTGTAAGGCGAGCTAGCGTTTGTTTCCCAGCCCTAAATGGAGTTGAATCACATGCAGTTTCTGGTCCTATGAGCAAGAGTTGTTTTCTGGAAAGAAGAGTCACTATTGCGCTCCCATTGTCATACACAGGGCCAATCGCACTGGTGTCTTTTCCCAGCATGTACAGTGTATTGGACTGAAGAGGTTGTACTGTTCTTGTCAGTTTCCTAAGCAGAATGAACTAAATATGGCCCATGGGTGTAGCAAGCACAGTTCTTTTGTTCTGAGCAAGCTCACTGTTCGGGCACTATGAGAAACACAGTAGAGTAGAAGAGTGCTCTTTTCTCAAAAGCAGAGTGTGTTTCTTGTAAGGTGAGTTAGCGTTTGTTTACCAGTCCTAAATGGAGTTGAATCACATGCAGTTTTTGGTCCTAAGAGCAAGAATTGTTTTCTGGTAAGGAAAGTCACTATTGCGGTCCCATTGCCATACACAGTGCAAATAGCTCTCGCGTCTGTTCCCAGCAAGTACAGTGTATTGGACTGAAGAGGAGCTACTGTTCTTGTCAGTTTCCTAAGCAGAGTTGAACTAGATATGGCCCTGTGTGTAGGAAGCACAGTTCTTTTGTTCTGAGCAAGCTCACTGTTCTGGCACTATGGGAAACACAGTAGAGTAGAAGAGTGCTCTTTTCTCAAAAGCAGAGTGTGTTTCTTGTAAGGCGAGCTAGCGTTTGTTTCCCAGTCCTAAATGGAGTTGAATCACATGCAGTTTTTGGTCATATGAACAAGAATTGTTTTCTGGTAAGGAAAGTCACTATTGTGCTCTCATTGCCATACTCAGTGCAAATAGCTCTCGCGTCTCTTCCCAGCAAGTACAGTGTATTGGACTTTAGAGGAGCTACTGTTCTTGTCAGTTTCCTAAGAAGAGTTGAACTAGATATTGCCCGTGTGTGTAGGAAGCACAGTTCTTTTGTTCTGAGCAAGCTCACTGTTCTGACCCTCTAGGAAACACAGTAGAGTAGAAGAGTGCTCTTTTCTCAAGAACAGGGTGTGTTTCTTGTAAGGCGAGCTAGCGTTTGTTTCCCAGTCCTAAATGGAGTTGAATCCCATGCAGTTTTTGGTCCTACGAGCAAGAGTTGTTTTCTGGTAAGGAAAGTCACTATTGCGCTCCCATTGCCATACACAGGGCAAATAGCTCTCGCGTCTGTTCCCAGCAAGTACAGTGTATTGGCCTGAAGAGGAGCTACCGTTCTTGTCAGTTTCCTAAGCAGAGTTGAACTAGATATGGCCCGTGTGTGTAGGAAGCACAGTTCTTTTGTTCTGAACAAGCTCACTGTTCGGACCCCATAGGAAACACAGTAGAGCAGAAGAGTGCTCTTTTCTCAGAAGCAGAGTGTGTTTCTTGTAAGGTGAGCTAGCCTTTGATTTCCAGACCTAAATGGAGTTGAATCACATGCAGTCTCTGGTCCTACAACAAGAGTTGTGTTATGGTAAGAAGAGTCACTATTGCGCTCCCATTGTCATACACAGGGCAAATATCACTGGCGTCTGTTCCCAGCATGTACAGTGTATTGGACTGAAGATGAGCTACTGTTCCTGTCAGTTTCCTAAGCAGAGTTGAACTAGATATGGCCCGTGTGTGTAGGAAGCACAGTTCTTTTGTTCTGAGCAAGCTCACTGTTCGGACCCCATCGAAAACACAGTAGAGTAGGAGAGTGCTCTTTTCTCAAAAGCAGTGTGTATTTCTTGTAAGGCGAGCTAGCGTTTGTTTCCCAATCCTAAATGGAGTTGAATCACATGCAGTTTTTGTTCCTACGAGCAAGAGTTGTTTTCTGGTAAGGAAAGTCACTATTGTGCTCCCATTGCCATACACAGTGCAAATAGCTCTCGCGTCTGTTCCAGCAAGTACAGTGTATTGGACTGAAGAGGAGCTACTGTTCTTGTCAGTTTCCTAAGCAAAGTTCAACTAGATATGGCCCGTGTGTGTTGGAAGCACAGTTCTTTTGTTCTAAGCAAGCTCACTGTTCTGGCCCTGTAGGAAACACAGTAGAGTAGAAGAGTGCTCTTTTCTCAAAAGCCGAGTGTGTTTCTTGTAAGGCCAGCTAGCGTTTGTTTCCCAGTCCTAAATGGAGTTGAATCACATGCAGTTTTTGGTCCTATGAGCAAGAGTTGTTTTCTGGTAAGGAAAGTCACTATTGTGCTCCCATTGCCATACACAGTGCAAATAGCACTGGCGTCTGCTCCCAGCAACTACAGTGTATTGGACTGAAGAGGAGCTACTGATCTTGGCAGTTTCCTAAGCAGAGCTGAACTAGATATTGCCCGTGTATGTAGGAAGCACAGTTCTTTTGTTCTGAGCAAGCTCACTGTTCTGACCCTCTAGGAAACACAGTAGAGTAGAAGAGTGCTCTTTTCTCAAGAACAGGGTGTGTTTCTTGTAAGGCGAGCTAGCGTTTGTTTCCCAGTCCTAAATGGAGTTGAATCCCATGCAGTTTTTGGTCCTACGAGCAAGAGTTGTTTTCTGGTAAGGAAAGTCACTATTGCGCTCCCATTGCCATACACAGGGCAAATAGCTCTCGCGTCTGTTCCCAGCAAGTACAGTGTATTGGCCTGAAGAGGAGCTAGTGTTCTTGTCAGTTTCCTAAGCAGAGTTGAACTAGATATGGCCCGTGTGTGTAGGAAGCACAGTTCTTTTGTTCTGAGCAAGCTCACTGTTCTGCCACTATGGGAAACACAGTAGAGTAGAAGAGTGCTCTTTTCTCAATAGCAGAGTGTGTTTCTTGTAAGGCGAGCTAGCGTTTGTTTCCCAGTCCTATATGGAGTTGAATCACATGCAGTTTTTGGTCCTACGAAAAGAGTTGTTTTCTGGTAAGGAAAGTCACTATTGCGCTCCCATTGCCATACACAGTGCAAATAGCTCTCACGTCTGTTCCCAGCAAGTACAGTGTATTCGACTGAAGAGGAGCTACTGTTCTTGTCAGTTTCCTAAGCAGAGTTGAAGTAGATATGGCCCTGTGTGTAGGAAGCACAGTCCTTTTGTTCTGAGCAAGCTAACTCTTCAGACACCATAGGAAACACAGTAGAGTAGAAGAGTGCTCTTTCCTCAAAAGCAGAGAGTGTTTTTGTAAGGCGAGCTAGCGTTTGTTTCCCAGTTCTAAATGGAGTTGAATCACATGCAGTTTCTGGTCCTACGAGCAAGAGTTGTTTTCTGGTAAGAAGAGTCACTATTGCGCTCCCATTGTCATACACTGGGCAAATAGCACTGGCGTCTGTTCCTAGCATGTACAGTGTATTGGACTGAAGAGGATGTACTGTTCTTGTCAGTTTCCTAAGGAGAATTGAACTAAATATGGCCCGTATGTGTAGGAAGCGCAGTTCTTTTGTTCTGAGCAAGCTCACTGTTCTGGCCCTATAGGAAACACAGTAGAGTAGAAGAGTGCTCTTTTCTCAAAAGCAGAGTGTGTTTCTTGTAAGGCGAGCTAGTGTTTGTTTCCCAGTCCTAAATGGAGTTGAATCACATGCAGTGTTTGGTCCTACGAGCAAGAGTTGTTTTCTGGTAAGGTAAGTCACTATTGCGCTCCCGTTGCCATACACAGTGCAAATAGCTCTCGCGTCTGTTCCCAGCAAGTACAGTGTATTGGACTGAAGAGGAGCTACTGTTCTTGTCAGTTTCCTAAGTAGAGTTGGACTAGATATGGCCCGTGAGTGTAGGAAGCACAGTTCTTTTGTTCTGAGCAAGCTCACTGTTCTTGCACTATGGGAAACACAGTAGAGTAGAAGAGTGCTCTTTTCTCAAAAGCAGAGTGTGTTTCTTGTAAGGCGAGTTAGCATTGTTTCCCAGTCCTAAATGGAGTTGAATCACATGCAGTTTTTGGTCCTACGACCAAGAGTTGTTTTCTGGTAAGGAAAGTCACTATTGCGCTCCCATTGCCATACATAGTGCAAATAGCTCTCGTGTCTGTTCCCCGCAAGTACAGTGTATTGGACTGAAGAGGAGCTACTGTTCTTGTCAGTTTCCTAAGCAGAGTTGAACTAGATATGGCCCGTGTGTGTAGGAAGCACATTTCTCTTTTTCTGAGCAAGCTCACTGTTCTGGCACTTTGGGAAACACAGTAGAGTAGAAGAGTGCTCTTTTCTCAAAAGCAGAGTGTGGTTCTTGTAAGGTGAGATAGCGTTTGTTTCCCAGTCCTAAATGGAGTTGAATCACATGCAGTTTTTGGTCCTACGAGCAAGAGTTGTTTTCTGGTAAGAAGAGTCACTATCACGCTCCCATTGTCATAAACAGGGCCAATTGCTTTATCGACTGTTCCCAGTATGTACAGTGTATTGGACTGAAGAGGTTGTACTGTTCTTGTCAGTTTCCTAAGCTTAATTGAACTAAATATGGCCCATGGGTGTAGGAAGCACAGGTCTTTTTTTCTGAGTAAGCTCACTGTTCTGACCCTATAGCAAACACAGTAGAGTAGAAGAGTGCTCTTTTCTAAAAAGCAGAATGTGTTTCTTGTAAGGCGAGCTAGCGTTTGTTTCCCAGTCCTAAATGGAGTTGAATCACATGCAGGTTTTGGTACTACGAGCAAGAGTTGTTTTCTGGTAAGGAAAGTCACTATTGCGCTCCCATTGTCATACACAGTTCAAATTGCACACGCGTCTGTTCCCATCAAGTACAGTGTATTTGACTGAAGAGGATCTACTGTTCTTGTCAGTTTCCTAAACAGATTTGAAATAGACAGGGCCCGTGTGTGTAGCAAGCACAATTCTTTTGTTCTGAGCAAGCTCACTGTTCTGGCCCTATAGGAAACACAGTAGAGTAGAAGAGTGCTCTTTTCTCAAAAGCAGAGTGTGTTTCTTGTAAGGTGAACTAGCGTTTGTTTCCCAGTCCTAAATGGAGTTGAATCACCTGCAGATTCTGGTCCTATGAGCAAGAGTTGTTTTCTGGTAAGAAGAGTCACTATTGTGCTCCCATTGCCATACACAGTGCAAATAGCTCTCGCGTCTGTTCCCAGCAAGTACAGTGTATTGGATTGAAGAGGAGCTATTGTTCTTGTCAGTTTCCTAAGCAGAGTTGAACTAGATATGGCCCTGTGTGTAGGAAGCACAGTTCTTTTATTCTGAGCAAGCTCACTGTGCTGGTTCCATAGGAAACACAGTAGAGTAGAAGAGTGCTCTTTTCTCAAAAGCAGAGTGTGTTTCTTGTAAGGCAAGCTAGTGTTTGTTTCCCAGTCCTAAATGGAGTTGAATGACAAGCAGATTCTGGTCCTATGAGCAAGAGTTGTTTTCTGGTAAGATGAGTCATTATTGCGCTCCCACTGTCATACACAGGGCAAATAGCACTGGCGTCTGTTCCCAGCAAGTACATTGTATTGGACTGTAGAGGATCTACTGTTCTTGTCAGTTTCCTAAGCAGAATTGAACTAGATATGGCCGTGTGTGTAAGAAGCACAGTTCTTTTGTTCTGAGCAAGCTCACTGTTCTGGCACTATGGGAAACACAGTAGAGTAGAAGAGTGCTCTCTTCTCAAAAGTAAAGTGTGTTTTTTGTATGGCAAGCTAGCGTTTGTTTCCCAGTCCTACATGGAGTTGAATCCCATGCAGTTTCTGCTCCTATGAGCAAGAGTTGTTTTCTGGTAAGATGAGTCACTATTGCGTTCCCATTGTCATACACAGGTCAAATAGCACTCGTGCCTGTTCCCAGCAAGTGCAGGGTATTGGACTGAAGAGGAACTACTGTTCTTGTCTGTTTCCTAAGCAGAGTTGAACTAGATATGGCCCCTGTGTGTAGGAAGCACATTTCTTTTGTTCTGAGCAAGCTCACTGTTCGGACCCTATGAGAAACACAGTAGAGTAGAAGTGTGCTCTTTTCTCAAAAGCAGAGTGTGTTTCTTGTAAGGCGAGCTAGCGTTTGTTTCCCATTCGTAAATGGAGTTGAATCACATGCAGTTTCTGGTCCTATGACAAGAGTTGTTTTCTGGTAAGAAGAGTCACTATTGCGCTTCCATTGTTATACACAGGGCAAATAGCACTGGTGTCTGTTCCCAGCATGTACAGTGTATTGGACTGAAGAGGATATACTGCTCTTGTCAGTTTGCTAAGCAGAGTTGAACCAGATATGCTCCGTGTGTGTAGGAAGCACAGTTCTTTGTTCTGAGCAAGCTCACTGTTCAGATGCCATGAGAAACACAGTGAAGCAGAAGAGTGCTCTTTTCTCAAAAGCAGAGTGTGTTTCTTCTAAGGCGAGCTAGCGTTTGTTTCCCAGTCCTAAATGGAGTTGAATCACATGCAGTTTCTGGTCCTACGAGCAAGAGTTGTTTTCTGGTAAGAAGAGTCACTATTGCGCTCCCATTGTTTTACACAGGGCAAGTAGCACTCGTGTCTGTACCCCGCAAGTACAGTGTATTGGACTGAAGAAGAGCTACTGTTCTTGTCAGTTTCCTAAGCACAGTTGAACTAAATATGGCACGTGTGTGTCGGAAGCACAGTTCATTTGTTCTGAGCAAGCTCACTGTTCTGGCCCTATAGGAAAAATAGTAGAGTAGAAGAATGCTCATTTCTCAAAAGCAGAGTGTGTTTCTTTTAAGGCGAGTTAGTGTTTGTTTGCCAGTCCTACATGGAGTTGAATCCAATGCAGTTTCTGGTCCTATGAGCAAGAGTTATTTTCTGGTAAAAAGAGTCACTATTGAGAACCCATTGCATACACAGTGCAAATAGCACTCGCGTCTGTTCCCAGCAAGTACAGTGTATTGGACTGAA
>NW_026737326.1:0-44000 GCF_949786415.1 Peromyscus eremicus | reverse complement strand
AGTTCTTTTGTTCTGAGCAAGCTCACTGTTCGGACCCCATAGGAAACACAGTAGAATAGAAGAGTTCTCTTTTTTCAAAAGCAGAGTGTGTTTCTTGTAAAGCAAGCTAGCGTTTGTTTCCCAGTCCTAAATGGAGTTGAATCACATGAAGTTTCTGGTCCTACGAGCAAGAGTTGTTTTCTGGTAAGAAGAGTCACTATTGCGCTCCCATTGTCATACACAGGGCAAATAGCACTCGCGTCAGTTCCCAGCAGGTACAGTGTATAGGACTGAAGATGATCTTCTGTTACTGTCAGTTTCCTAAGCAGAGTTGAACTAGATATGGCCCGTGTGTGTAGGAAGCACAGTTCTTTTGTTCTGAGCAAGCTCACTGTTCAGACCCCATAGGAAACACAGTAGAATAGAAGAGTGCTCTTTTCTCAAAAGCAGAGTGTGTTTCTTGTAAGGCGAACTAGCGTTTGTTTCCCAGTCCAAAATGGAGTTGAATCACATGCAGTTTCTGGTCCTACGAGCAAGGGATGTATTCTGGTAAGGAAAGTCACTATTGTGCTCCCTTTGCGATAAACAGTGCAAATAGCACTCACGTCTGTTCCCAGGATGTACAGTGTATTGGACTGAAGAGGAGCTACTGTTCTTGTCAGTTTCCTAAGCAGAGTTGAAGTAGATATTGCTCGTGTGTGTAGGAAGCACAGTTCTTTTGTTCTGAGCAAGCTCACTGTTCTGGCCCTATAGGAAACACAGAAGAGTAGAAGAGTGCTCTTTTCTCAGAAGCAGAGTGTGTTTTTTGTAAGGTGTGCTAGCGTTTGTTTCCCAGTCCTAAATGGAGTTGAATCACATGCAGTTTCTGGTCCTACGAGCAAGAGTTGTTTTCTGGTAAGAAGAGTCACTATTGTGCTACCATTGCCATACACAGTGCAAATAGCACTCGCGTCTGTTCCCAGCAAGTACAGTGTATTGGACAGAAGAGGAGCTACTGTTCTTGTCAGTTTCCTAAGCAGAGTTGAACTACATATGGCCCCTGTGTGTGAAGCACTGTTCTTTTGTTCTGAGCAAGCTCAATTTTCGGACCCCATAGTAAACACAGTAGAGTAGAAGAGTGCTCTTTTCTCAAAAGCAGAGTGTGTTTCTTGTAAGGCTAGCTAGTGTTTGTTTCCCAGTCAGAAACGGAGTTGAATCCCATGCAGTTTCTGGTCCTAGGAGCAAGAGTTGTTTTCTGGTAAGAAGAGTCACTATTGCGCTCCCTTTGCCGTACACAGTGCAAATAGCACTCGCTTCTGCTCCCAGCAAGTACAATGTATTGGATTGAAGACGAGCTACTGTTCTTGTCAGTTTCCTAAGCAGAGTTGAACTAGATATAGCCCGTGTGTGTAGGAAGCACAGTTCTTTTGTTCTGAGCAAGCTCACTGTTCTGGCCCTATAAGAAACACAGTAGAGTAGAAGTGTGCTCATTTCTCAAAAGCAGATTGTGTTTCTTGTAAGGTGAGCTAGCGTTTGTTTCCCAGTCCTAAATGGAGTTGAATTACATGCAGTTTCTTGTCCTATGAGCAAGAGTTGTTTTCTGGTAAGAAGAGTCACTATTGCACTCCTACTGCCATACACAGTGCAAACAACACTTGCTACTCTTCTTTGCAAGTACAGTGTATTGTACAGAAGAGGAGCTACTGTTCTTGTCAGTTTCCTAAGCAGAGTTGAACTAGATATGGCCCGTGTGTGTAGGAAGCACAATTCTTTTGTTCTGAGCAAGCTCACTGTTCAGACCCCATAGGAAACACAGTAGAGTAGAAGAGTGCTCTTTTCTCAAAAGCAGAGTGTGTTTCTTGTAAGGCGAGCTAGCGTTTGTTTAACAGTCCTAAATGGAGTTGAATCACATGCAGTTTCTGATCCTAGGAGCAAGAGTTGTTTTCGGTTAAGAAGAGTCACTATTTTGCTCCCATTGTCATACACAGGGCAAATAGCACTGGCGTCTGTTCCCAGCATGTACAGTGTATTGGACTGAAGAGGATATACTGTTCTTGTCAGTTTCCTAAGCAGAGTTGAACTAGATATGGCCGGTGTGTGTAGAAGCACAGTTCTTTTGTTCTGAGCAAGCTCACTGTTTTGGCCCTATAGGAAACACAGTAGAGTAGAAGAGTGCTCTTTTCTCAAAAGCAGAGTGTGTTTCTTGTACGGCGAGCTAGCTTTTGTTTCCCAGTCCTAAATGGAGTTGAATCACATGCAGTTTCTGGTCCTACAAGCAAGAGTTGTTTTCTAGTAAGAAGAGTCACTATTGTGTTCCCATTGCCATACACAGGGCAAATAGGACTCGCGTCTGTTCCCAGGATGTACAGTGTATTGGACTGAAGAGGATCTACTGTTCTTGTCAGTTTCCTAAGTAAAGTTGAACTAGATATGGCCCGTGTGTGTAGGAAGTACACTTCTTTTGTTCTGAGCAAGCTCACTCTTCTGGCCCTGTAGGAAACACAGTAGAGTAGAAGAGTGCTCTTTTCTCAAAAGCAGAATGTGTTTCTTGTAAGGCGAGCTAGCGTTTGTTTCCCAGTCCTAAATGGAGTTCAATCACATGCAGTTTCTGGTCCTACGAGCAAGAGTTGTTTTCTGGTAAGAAGAGTAACTGTTGCGCTCCCATTGTCATACACAAGGCAAATAGCACTGGCGTCTGTTCCCAGCATGTAAAGTGTATTGGACTGAAGAGGATCTACTGTTCTTTTCAGTTTCCTAAGCAGAGTTGAACTAGATATGACCCGTGTGTGTAGGAAGCACAGTTCTTTTGTTCTGAGCAAGCTCACTCTGTTGGCCTCTAGGAAACACAGTAGAGTAGAAGAGTGCTCTTTTCTCAAAAGCAGAGTGTGTTTCTTGTAAGGCGATTTTGCATTTGTTTCCCAGTCCTAAATGGAGTTGAATCACATGCAGTTTCTGGTACTACGAGCAAGAGTTGTTTTCTGGAAAGGAAAGTCACTATTGTGCTCCCTTTGCCATACACAGTGCAAATAGCACTCGCGTCTGTTCCCAGCAAGTACAGTGTATTGGACTGAAGAGGAGCTACTGCTCTTGTCAGTTTCCAAACCAGAGTTGAACTAGATATGGCCCGTGTGTGTAGGAAACACAGTTCTTTTGTTCTGAGCAAGCTCACTGTTCAGACCCCATAGGAAACACAGTAGAATAGAAGAGTGCTCTTTTCTCAAAAGCAGAATGTGTTTCTTGTAAGGCGAGCTAGCGTTTGTTTCCCAGTCCAAAATGGAGTTGAATCACATGCAGTTTCTGGTCCAACGAGCAAGGGATGTTTTCTGGAAAGGAAAGTCACTATTGTTCTCCCTTTGCCATAAACATTGCAAATAGCAATCGCGTCTGTTCCCAGCAAGTACAGTGTATTGCACTGAAGAGGAGCTACTGTTCTTGTCAGTTTCCTAAGCAGAGTTGAACTAGATATGGCCCGTGTGTGTAGGAAGCACAGTTCTTTTGTTCTGAGCAAGCTCACTGTTCTGGCCCTATAGGAAACACAGAAGAGTAGAAGAGTGCTCTTTTCTCAGAAGCAAAGTTTGGTTCTTGTAAGGCGAGCTAGTGTTTGTTTCCCAGTCCTAAATGGAGTTGAATCACATGCAGTTTCTGGTCCTACGAGCAAGAGTTGTTTTCTGGTAAAAAGAGTCCCTATTGTACTACCATTACCATACTCAGTGCAAACAGCACTCGCGTCTGTTCCCAGCAAGTACAGTGTATTGGACAGAAGAGGAGCTACTGTTCTTGTCAGTTTCCTAAGCAGAGTTGAACTAGATATGGCCCTTGTGTGTGAAGCACAGTTCTTTTGTTCTGAGCAAGCTCAATTTTCAGACCCCCTAGTAAACACTGTAGAGTAGAAGAGTGCTCTTTTCTCAAAAGAAGAGTGTGTTTCTTGTTGGCTAGCTAGTGTTTGTTTCCCAGTCAGAAACGGAGTTGAATCCCATGCTGTTTCTGGTCCTAGGAGCAAGAGTTGTTTTCTGGTAAGAAGAGTCACTATTTCGCTCCCATTGCCATACACAGTGCAAACAGCACTCGCGTCTGCTCCCAGCAAGTACAGTGTATTGGACTGAATAGGAGCTACTGTTCTTGTCAGTTTCCTAAGCAGAGTTGAACTAGATATAGCCCTTGTGTGTAGGAAGCAAAGTTCTTTTGTTCTGAGCAAGCTCACTGTTCTGGCCCTATAGGAAACACAGTAGATTAGAAGAGTGCTCTTTTATCAAAAGCAGAGTTTTTTTCTTGTAAGGTGAGCTAGCGTTTGTTTCCCAGTCCTAAATGGAGTTGAATCACATGCAGTTTTTGGTCCTACCATCAAGAGTTGTTTTCTGGTAAGGAAAGTCACTATTGTGCTCCCTTTGCCATGCACAGTTCAAATAGCACTCGTGTCTGTTTCCAGCAAGGACAGTGTATTGGACTGAAGAGGAGCTACTGTTCTTGTCAGTTTCCTAAGCAGAGTTGAACAAGATATGGCCCGTGTGTGTAGGAAGCACAGTTGTTTTGTTCTGAGCAAGCTCACTGTTCGGACCTCATAGGAAACACAGTAGAGTAGAAGAGTGCTCTTTTCTCAAAAGCAGAGTGTGCTTCTTGTAAGGCGAGCTAGCGTTTGTTTCCCAGTCCTAAATGGAGTTGAATCACATGCAGTTTCTGGTCCTACGAGCAAGAGTTGTTTTCTGGTAAGGAAAGTCATTATTGCGCTCCCATTGCCATACATTGTGCAAATAGCACTCGCGTCTGGTCCCAGCAAGGACAGTGTATTGGACTGAAGAGGAGCTATTGTTCTTCTCAGTTTCCTAAGCAGAGTTGAACTAGATATGGCCCGTGTGTGTAGGAAGCACAGTACTTTTGTTCTGAGCAAGCTCACTGTTCGGACACCATAGGAAACACTGTAGATTAGAAGAGTGCTCTTTTCTCAAAAGCAGAGTGTGTTTCTTGAAAGGCAAGCTAGTGTTTGTTTCCCAGTCAGAAAGGGAATTGAATCCCGTGCAGTTTCTGGTCCTACGAGCAAGAGTTTTTTTCTGATAATAAGAGTCACTATTGCGCTCCCACTGCCATACACAGTGCATATAGCACTGACGTCTGTCCCAGCATGTACAGAGTATTGGACTGAAGAGGATCTACTGTTCTTGTCAGTTTTCTAAGCAGTGTTGAACTAGATATGGCCGTGTGTGTAGGAAGCACAGTTCTTTTGTTCTGAGCAAGGTCACTTTTCGGTCACCATAGGAAACACAGTAGAGTAGAAGAGTTCTCTTTACTCAAAAGCGGGGTGTGTTTCATGTGAGGCGAGCTAAACTTTGTTGCCCAGTCCTAAATGGAGTTGAATTACATGCAGTTTCTGGTCCTACGAGCAAGAATTGTTTTCTAGTAAGGAAAGTCCCTATTGCGCTCCCATTGCCATACACAGTGCAAATAGCACTCGCGTCTGTTCCCAGCAAGTACAGTGTATCCGACTGAAGAAGAGCTACTGTTTTTGTCAGTTTCCTAAGCAGAGTGGAACTAGATATGGCCCGTGTGTGTAGGAAGCACAGTTATTATGTTCTGAGCAAGCTCACTGTTCTGGCCCTGAAGGAAACACAGCAGAGTAGAAGAGTGTTCTTTTCTGTAAAGCAGAGTGTGTTTCTTGTAAGGCGAGCTCGCGTTTGATTTTCAGTCCTAAATGGAGTTGAGTCACATGCAGTTTTTGGTCCTACGAGTAAGAGTAGTTTTCTTGTAAGAAGAGTCACTATTGGGCTCCCATTGCCATACACAGTACAAATAGCACTCGCGTCTGTTCCCAGCATGTACAGTGTATTAGTCTGAAGAGGAGCTGTTGTTCTTGTCAGTTTCCTAAGCAGAATTGAACTAGATATGGCCGTGTATGTAGGAAGCACAGTTCTTTTGTTCTGAGCAAGCTCTCTGTTCTGGCCCTATAGGAAACACAGTAGAGTAGAAGAGTGCCCTTTTCTCAAATCAGAGTGTGTTTCTTGTAAGGCGAGCTAGTGTTTGTTTCCCAGTCCTAAAAGGAGTTGAATCACATGCCGTTTTTGGTCCTACGAGCAAGAGTTGTTTTCTGGTAAGGAAAGTCACTATTGTGCTCCCATTGCCGTACACAGTGCAAATAGCACTCACGTCTGTTCCCATTAAGTACAGTGTATTGGACTGAAGTGGAGCTACTGTTCTTTTCAGTTTCCTAAATAGAGTTGAACAGATATGGCCCTTGTGTGTAGGAAGCACAGTTCTTTTGTTCTGAGCAAGCTCACTGTTCAGACCCCATAGGAAACACTTTAGAGTAGAAGAGTGCTCTTTTCTCAAAAGCAGAGTGTGTTTCTTGTAAGGTGAGCTAGCGTTTGTTTTGCAGTCCTAAATGGAGTTGAATCACATGCAGTTTCAGGTCCTACGAGCAAGAGATTTTTCTGGTAAGAAGAGTCACTATTGAGCTCCCATTGTCATACACAGGGCAAATAGCACTGGCGTCTGTTCCCAGCAAGTACAGTGTATTGGACTGAAGTGGACCAACTGTTCTTGTCAGTTTCCTAAGCAGAGTTGAACTAGATATAGCCAGTGTGTGTAGGATGCACAGTTCTTTTGTTCTGAGCAAGCTCACTATTCTGGCCCTATAGGAAACACAGTAGAGTAGAAGAGTGCTCTTTTCTCAAAAGCAAAGAGTGTTTCTTTTAAGGCGAGCTAGCATTTTTTTCCTGTCCTAAATCTAGTTGAGTCACATGCAGTTCCTGGTCCTACGAACAAGAGTTGTTTTCTGGTAAGAAGAGTCACTATTGCGCTCCCATTGTCATACACAGGGCAAATAGCACTCGCGTCTCTTCCCAGCATGTACAGTGTATTGGACTGAAGATGATCTACTGCTCTTGTCAGTTTCCTAAGCAGAGTTGAACTAGATATGGCCCGTGTGTGTAGGAAGCACAGTTCTTTTGTTCTGAGCAAGCTCACTGTTTTGGCAGTATAAGAAACACAGTAGAGTAGAAGAGTGCTCTTTTCTCAAAAGCAGAGTGTGTTACTTGTAAGGCGAGCTAGCGTTTGTTTCTCAGTCCAAAATGGAGTTGAATCACATGCAGTTTCTGGTCCTACGAGCAAGAGATGTTAACTGGTAAGAAGAGTCACTACTGCGCTCCCATTGCCATATACAGTGCAAATAGCTCTCGCGTCTGTTCCCAGCAAGTACAGTGCATTGGACTGAAGAGGAGCTACTGTTCTTGTCAGTTTCCTAAGCGGAGTTAAAATAGATATGGCCCATTTGTGTAGGAAGCACAGTTCTTTTGTTCTGAGCAAGCTCACTGTTCGAACCCATAGTAAACACAGTAGAGTAGAAGAGTGCTCTTTTCTCAAAAGCAGAGTGTGTTCCTTATAAGGCGAGCTAGCATTTGTTTCCCAGTCCTAAATGGAGTTGAATCACATGCAGTTTCTGGTCCTACGCGCAAGAGTTGTTTTCTGGTAAGAAGAGTGACTATTGCGCTCCCATTGTCATACACAGGGCAAATAGCACTGGCATCTGTTCCCAGCATGTACAGTGTATGGGACTGAAGAGGATCTACTGTTCTTGTCAGTTTCTTCAGCAGAATTGAACTAGATATGGCCGTGTGTGTAGGAAGCACAGTTCTTTTGTTCTGAGTAAGCTCACTGTTCTGACCCTATAGGAAATACCGTAGAGTAGAAGAGTGATCTTTTCTCAAAAGCAGAGTGTGTTTCTTGTAAGGGGAGCTAGCATTTGCTTCCCAGTCCTAAATGGAGTTGAATCACATGCAGTTTTTGATCCCACGAGCAAGAGTTGTTTTCTTGTAAGGAAAGTCACTATTGCGCTCCCATTGCCACACACAGTGCAAAGAGGACTCGCGTCTGTTCCCATCAAGTACAGTGTATTGGACTGAAGAGGAGCTACTGTTCTTGTCAGTTTCCTAAGCAGAGTTGAACTAGATATGGCCCGTGTGTGTAGGAAGCACAGTTCTTTTCTACTGTAAGCTCACTGATCGAACCCATAGGAAACACAGTAGAGTAGAAGAGTGGCCTTTTCTCAAAAGCAGAGTGTGTTTCTTGTAAGGCAAGCTAGCATTTGTTTCCCAGTCCTAAATGATGTTGAATCACATGCAGTTTCTGGTCCTACGTTCAAGAGTTGTTTTCTATTAAGAAGAGTCACTATTGTGCTCCTATTGTCATACACAGGGCAAATTGCACTGGCGTCTGTTCCCAGCAGGTACAGTTTATTGGACTGAAAAGGATCTACTGTTCTCGTCAGTTTCCTAAGCAGAATTGAACTAGATATGGCCATGTGTGTAGGAAGCACAGTTCTTTTGTTCTGAGCAAGCTCACTGTTCTGGCCCTATAGAAAACACAGTAGAGTAAAAGAGTGATCTTTTCTCAAAAGCAGAGTGTGTTTCATGTAAGGCGAGCTAGCGTTTGTTTCCCAGTCCTAAATGGAGTTGAATCACATGCAGTTTTTGATCCTAAGAGCAAGAGTTGTTTTCTGGTAAGGAAAGTCACTATTGCGCTCCCATTGCCATACACAGTGCAAATAGCACTCGCCTCTCTTCCAAGCAAGTACAGTGTATTGGACTGAAGAGGAGCTACTGCTCTTGTCAGTTTCGTAAGCAGAATTTACCTAGATATTGCCCGTGTGTGTAGGAAGCACAGTTCTTTTGTTCTGAGCAAGCTCACTGTTTTGGCCCTATAGGAAACACAGTAGAGTAGAAGAGTGCTCTTTTCTCAAAAGCAGAGTGTGTTTCTTGTAAGGCGAGCTAGTGTTTGTTTCCCAGTCCTACATGGAGTTGAATCACATGCAGTTTTTGGTCCTACGAGCTAGAGTTGTTTTCTGGTAAGGAAAGTCACTATTGTGCTCCCATTGCCACACACAGTGCAAAGAGGACTCGTGTCTGTTCCCATCAAGTACAGTGTATTGGACTGAAGAGGAGCTACTGTTCTTGTCAATTTCCTAAGCAGAGTTGAACTAGATATAGTCGGTGTGTGTAGGAAGCACAGTTCTTTTGTTCTCAACAAACGCACTGTTCTTGCCCTATAGGAAACACAATAGAGTAGAAGAGTTCTGTTTTCTCAAAAGCAGAGTGTGCTTTTTGTAAGGTGAGCTATTGTTTGTTTCCCAGTATGAAATGGAGTTGAATCCCATGCAGTTTCTGGTCCTACAATAAAGAGTTGTTTTCTGGTAAGAAGAGTCACTATTGTGCACTTATTGCCATACACAGTGCAAATAGCACTCGCGTCTGTTCCCAGCAAGTACAGTGTATTGGACTGAAGAGGAGCTACTGTTCTTGTCAGTTTCCTAAGCAGAGTTGAACTAGATATGGCCCGTGTGTGTAGGAAGCACAGTTCTTTTGTTCTGAGCAAGCTCACTGTTTGGACCCACAGGAAACACAGTAGAGTGGAAGAGTTCTCTTTTCTCAAAAGCAGACTATGTTTCTTGTAAGGCGAGCTAGCGTTTGTTTCGCTCTCCTAAATGGAGTTGAATCACATGCAGTTTCTGGTCCTATGAGCAAGAGATGTTTTCTGGTAAGAAGAGTCACCATTGCGCTCCCATTGTCATACACAGGGCAAATAGCACAGGCGTCTGTTCCCAGCATGTACAGTGTATTGGACTGAAGAGGATCTACTGTTCTTGTCAGTTTCCTAAGCAGAGTTGAACTAGATATAGTCGGTGTGCGTAGGAAGCACAGTTCTTTTGTTCTGAACAAGCGCACTGTTCTTGCCTTATAGGAAACACAATAGAGTAGAAGAGTGCTCTTTTCTCAAAAGCAGATTTTTTTTCTTGTAAGGTGAGCTAGCGTTTGTTTCCCAGTCTTAAATGGAGTTGAATCACATGCAGTTTTTGGTCCTACAAGCAAGGGATGTTTTCTGGTTAGGAAAGTCACTATTGTGCTCCCTATGCCATAAACAGTGCAAATAGCACACGCGTCTGTTCCCAGTAAGTACAGTGTATTGGACTGAAGAGGAGCTACTGTTCTTGTCAGTTTCCTAAGCAGAGTTGAACTAGATATGGCCCGTGTGTTTAGGAAGCACAGTTTATTTGTTCTGAGCAAGCTCACTCTTCTGGCCCTATTGGAAACACAGAAGAGTAGAAGAGTGCTCTTTTCTCAAAAGCAGAGTGTGTTTCTTGTAAGGCGAGCTAGCGTTTGTTTCCCTGTCCTAAATGGAGTTGAATCACATGCAGTTTCTGATCCTAGGAGCAAGAGTAGTTTTCTGGTAAGAAGAGTCACTATTGCGCTCCCATTGTCAGACACAGGGCAAATAGCACTGGCGTCTGTTCCCAGCATGTACAATGTATTGGACTGAAGAAGATCTACTGTTCTTTTCAGTTTCCTAAGCAGAGTTGAACTAGATATGGCCGGTGTGTGTAGGAAGCACAGTTCTTTTGTTCTGAGCAAGCTCACTGTTTTGGCCCTTTAGGAAACACAGTAGAGTACAAGAGTGCTCTTTTTTCAAAAGCAGAGTGTGTTTCTTGTAAGGCGAGCGAGCTTTTGTTTCCCAGTCCTAAATAGTGTTGAATCACATGCAGTTTCTGGTACTACAAGCAAGATTTGTTTTCTGGTAAGAAGAGTCACTATTGTGTTCCCATTGCCATACACAGGGCAAATAGGACTCGCGTCTGTTCCCAGGATGTACAGTGTATTGGACTGAAGAGGATCTACTGTTCTTGTAAGTTTCCTAAGCAAAGTTGAACTAGATATGGCGCGTGTGTGTAGGAAGTACACTTCTTTTGTTCTGAGCAAGCTCACTCTTCTGGCCCTATAGGAAACACAGTAGAGTAGAAGAGTGCTCTTTTCTCAAAAGCAGAATGTGTTTCTTGTAAGGCGAGCTAGCGTTTTTTTCCCAGTCCTAAATGGAGTTCATTCACATGCAGTTTCTGATCCTAGAAGCAAGAGTTGTTTTCTCGTAAGAAGAGTCACTATTGCACTCCCATTGTCATACAGAGGGCAAATAGCACTGGCGTCTGTTCCCAGCATGTAAAGTGTATTGGACTGAAGAGGATCTACTGTTCTTGTCAGTTTCCTAAGCAGAGTTGAACTAGATATAGTCGGTGTGTGTAGGAAGCACAGTTCTTTTGTTCTGAGCAAGCTCATAATTCTGGCCCTACAAAAAACACATTAGAGTAGAAGAGTGCTGTTTTCTCAAAAGCAGAGTGTGTTTATTGTAAGGCGAGCTAGTGTTTTTTTCCCAGTTCTAAATGGAGTTGGATCACATGCAGTTTCTGGTCCTATGAGCAAGAGTTGTTTTCTGGTAAGAAGAGTCACTATTGTGCTCCCATTATCATACACAGTGCAAAGAGGAATCGCGTCTGTTCCCATCAAGTACAGTGTATTGGACTGAAGAGGAGCTACTCTTCTTGTCAGTTTCCAAACAGAGTTGAACTAGATATGGCCCGTGTGTGTAGGAAGCACAGTTCTTTTGTACTGTAAGCTCACTGATCGAACCCATAGGAAACACATTAGAGTAGAAGAGTGAACTTTTCTCAAAAGCAGAGTGTGTTTCTTGTAAGGCGAGCTAGCATTTGTTTCCCAGTCCTAAATGGAGTTGAATCACATGCAGTTTCTGGTCCTACGAGCAAGAGTTGTTTTCTGTTAAGAAGAGTCTCTATTGCACTCCCATTGTCATACACAGGGCAAATAGCATTGGCGTCTGTTCCCAGCATGTACAGTGTATTGGACTGAAGAGGATCTACTGTTCTTGTCAGTTTCCTAAGGAGAATTGAACTAGATATGGCCATGTGTGTAGGAAGCATAGTTCTTTGGTTCTGAGCAAGCTCACTGTTCTGGCCCTATAGAAAACACAATAGAGTAGAAGAGTGATCTTTTCTCAAAAGCAGAGTGTGTTTCTTGTATGTCGAGCTAGCGTTTGTTTCCCAGCCCTAAATGGAGTTGAATCACATGCAGTTTTTGATCCTACGAGCAAGAGTTGTTTTCTGGTAAGGTAAGTCACTATTGTGCTCCCATTGCCATACACAGTGCAAAAAGCACTGGCGTCTGTTCCCAGCAAGTACAGTGTATTGGACTGAGGAGGAGCTACTGTTCTTGTCAGTTTCGTAAGCAGAATTGACCTAGATATTGCCCGTGTGTGTAGGAAGCACAGATCTTTTGTTCTGAGCAAGCTCACTATTCTGGCCCTATAGGAAACACAGTAGAGTAGAAGAGTGCTCTTTTCTCAAAAGCAGAGTTTGTTTCTTGTAAGGAGAGCTAGTGTTTGTTTCGCAGTCCTAAATGGAGTTGAATCACATGCAGTTTCTGGTCCTACGAGCAAGAGTTGTTTTCTGGTAAGAAGAGTCAATATTGCGCTCCCATTGTCATACACATTACAAAAAGCACTGGCGTCTGTTCCCAGCATGTACAGTGTATTGGACTGAAGAGGATATACTGTTCTTGTCAGTTTCCTAAGCGGAATTGAACTAGATATGACCGTGTGTGTAGGAAGCACAGTTCTTTTGTTCTGAGCAAGCTCACTGTTCTGGCCCTATAGGAAACACAGTAGTGTAGAAGAGTGATCTTTTTTCAAAAGCAGAGTGTTTTGCTTGTAAGGCGACCTAGTGTTTGTTTCCCAGTCCTAAATCGAGTTGAATCACATGCAGTTTCTGTTCCTACGAGCAAGAGTTTTTTTCTGATAAGAAGAGTCACTATTCCACTCCCATTGATATACACATTACAAATATGCTGGCGTCTGTTCCCAGCATGTGCAGTGTATTGGACTGAAGAGTATCTACTGTTCTTGTCAGTTTCCTAAGCAGAATTGAACTAGATATAGTCGGTGTGTGTAGGAAGCACAGTTTTTTGTTCTGAGCAAGCTCACTGTTTGGAACTTAAAGGAAACACAGAAGAGTAGAAGAGTGCTCTTTTATCATAAGCAGAGTGTGTTTCTTGTAAGGCGAGCCAGCGTTTGTTTCGCAGTCCTAAAAGGAGTTGAATCACATGCAGTTTTTGGTCCTACGAGCAAGAGTTGTTTTCTGGTAAGGAAAGTCACTATTGTGCTCCCATTGCAATACACAGTGCAAATAGCACGCACGTCTGTTCCCATTAAGTACAGTGTATTGGACTGAAGAGGAGCTACTGTTCTTGTCAGTTTCCTAGGTAGAGTTGAACTAGATATGGCCCGTGTGTGTAGGAAGCACAGTTCTTTTGTTCTGAGCAAGCTCACTGTTCAGACCCCATAGGAAACACTGTAGAGTAGAAGAGTGCTCTTTTCTCAAAAGCAGAGTGTGTATCTTGTAAGACGAGCTAGCGTTTGTTTTGCAGTCCTAAATGGAGTTGAATCACATGCAGTTTTTGGTCCTACGAGCAAGAGATTTTTCTGGTAAGAAGAGTCACTATTGCGCTCCCATTGCCACACACAGTGCAAAGAGGACTCGTGTCTGTTCCCATCAAGTACAGTGTATTGGACTGAAGAGGAGCTACTGTTCTTGTCAATTTCCTAAGCAGAGTTGAACTAGATATAGTCGGTGTGTGTAGGAAGCACAGTTCTTTTGTTCTGAACAAGCGCACTGTTCTTGCCCTATAGGAAACACAATAGAGTAGAAGAGTGCTCTTTTCTCAAAAGCAGAGTGTGCTTTTTGTAAGGTGAGCTATTGTTTGTTTCCCAGTATGAAATGGAGTTGAATCCCATGCAGTTTCTGTTCCTACAATAAAGAGTTGTTTTCTGGTAAGAAGAGTCACTATTGTGCTCCCATTGCCATATACAGTACAAATAGCACTCGCGTCTGTGCCCAGCAAGTACAGTGTATTGGACTGAAGTGGACCTACTGTTCTTGTCAGTTTCCTAAGCAGAGTTGAACTAGATATGGCCCGTGTGTGTAGGAAGCACAGTTCTTTTGTTGTGAGCAAGCTCACTGTTTGGACCCAAAGGAAACACAGTAGAGTGGAAGAGTTCTCTTTTCTCAAAAGCAGACTATGTTTCTTGTAAGGTGAGCTAGCGTTTGTTTCGCAGTCCTAAATGGAGTTGAATCACATGCAGTTTCTGGTCCTATGAGCAAGAGATGTTTTCTGGTAAGAAGAGACACTATTGCGGTTCCATTGTCATACACATTGCAAATAGCACTGGCATCTGTTCCCTGCATGTACATTGTATTGGACTGAAGAGGATCTACTGTTCTTGTCAGTTTCCTAAGCAGAATTGAACTGGATATGGCCCGTGTGTGTAGGAAGAACAGTTGTTTTGTTCTGAGCAAGCTCACTGTTCGGACCCCATAGGAATCACTCTAGAGTAGGAGAGTGATCTTTTCTCAAAAGCAGAGTGTGTTTCTAGTAAGGCGAGCTAGCTTTTGTTTTGCAGTCCTAAATGGAGTTGAATCCCATGCAGTTTCTGGTCCTACGAGCAAGAGATGTTTTCTGGTAAGAAGAGTCACTATTGCGCTCCCATTGTCATACACAGGGCAAATAGCACTGGCATCTGTTCCCAGCATGTACAGTGTATTGGACTGAAGAGGATCTACTGTTCTTGTCAGTTTCCTAAGCAGAGTTGAACTAGATATAGTCGGTGTGTGTAGGAAGCACAGTTCTTTTGTTCTGAGCAAGCTCACAATTCTGGCCCTACAAAAGACACATTAGAGTAGAAGAGTGCTGTTTTCTCAAAAGCAGAGTGTGTTTATTGTAAGGCGAGCTAGTGTTTGTTTCCCAGTTCTAAATGGAGTTGAATCACATGCAGTTTCTGGTCCTACGAGCAAGAGTTGTTTTCTAGTAAGAAGAGTGACTATTTTTCTACCATTGCCATATACAGTGCAAATAGCACTCGCGTCTGTTCCCAGCAAGTACAGTGTATTGGACAGAAGAGGAGCTACTGTTCTTGTCAGTTTCCTAAGTAGAGTTGAACTAGATATAGCCAGTGTGTGTAGGATGCACAGTTCTTTTGTTCTGAGCAAGCTCACTGTTTTGGCCCTATAGGAAACACAGTAGAGTAGAAGAGTGCTCTTTTCTCAAAAGCAGAGTGTGTTTCTTGTAAGGCGAGCTAGCGTTTGGTTCCCAATCCTAAATGGAGTTGAATCACATGCAGTTTTTGGTCCTACTAGCTAGAGTTGTTTTCTGGTAAGGAAAGTCACTATTGCGCTCCCATTGCCACACACAGTGCAAAGAGGACTCGTGTCTGTTCCCATCTAGTACAGTGTATTGGACTGAAGAGGAGCTACTGTTCTTGTCAATTTCCTAAGCAGAGTTGAACTAGATATAGTCGGTGTGCGTAGGAAGCACAGTTCTTTTGTTCTGAACAAGCGCACTGTTCTTGCCTTATAGGAAACACAATAGAGTAGAAGAGTGCTCTTTTCTCAAAAGCAGATTTTTTTTCTTGTAAGGTGAGCTAGCGTTTGTTTCCCAGTCTTAAATGGAGTTGAATCACATGCAGTTTTTGGTCCTACAAGCAAGGGATGTTTTCTGGTTAGGAAAGTCACTATTGTGCTCCCTATGCCATAAACAGTGAAAATAGCACACGCGTCTGTTCCCAGTAAGTACAGTGTATTGGACTGAAGAGGAGCTACTGTTCTTGTCAGTTTCCTAAGCAGAGTTGAACGAGATATGGCCCGTGTGTTTAGGAAGCACAGTTTATTTGTTCTGAGCAAGCTCACTCTTCTGGCCCTATTGGAAACACAGAAGAGTAGAAGAGTGCTCTTTTCTCAAAAGCAGAGTGTGTTTCTTGTAAGGCGAGCTAGCGTTTGTTTCCCTGTCCTAAATGGAGTTGAATCACATGCAGTTTCTGATCCTAGGAGCAAGAGTAGTTTTCTGGTAAGAAGAGTCACTATTGCGCTCCCATTGTCAGACACAGGGCAAATAGCACTGGCGTCTGTTCCCAGCATGTACAATGTATTGGACTGAAGAAGATCTACTGTTCTTTTCAGTTTCCTAAGCAGAGTTGAACTAGATATGGCCGGTGTGTGTAGGAAGCACAGTTCTTTTGTTCTGAGCAAGCTCACTGTTTTGGCCCTTTAGGAAACACAGTAGAGTACAAGAGTGCTCTTTTTTCAAAAGCAGAGTGTGTTTCTTGTAAGGCGAGCGAGCTTTTGTTTCCCAGTCCTAAATAGTGTTGAATCACATGCAGTTTCTGGTACTACAAGCAAGATTTGTTTTCTGGTAAGAAGAGTCACTATTGTGTTCCCATTGCCATACACAGGGCAAATAGGACTCGCGTCTGTTCCCAGGATGTACAGTGTATTGGACTGAAGAGGATCTACTGTTCTTGTAAGTTTCCTAAGCAAAGTTGAACTAGATATGGCGCGTGTGTGTAGGAAGTACACTTCTTTTGTTCTGAGCAAGCTCACTCTTCTGGCCCTATAGGAAACACAGTAGAGTAGAAGAGTGCTCTTTTCTCAAAAGCAGAATGTGTTTCTTGTAAGGCGAGCTAGCGTTTTTTTCCCAGTCCTAAATGGAGTTCATTCACATGCAGTTTCTGATCCTAGAAGCAAGAGTTGTTTTCTCGTAAGAAGAGTCACTATTGCACTCCCATTGTCATACAGAGGGCAAATAGCACTGGCGTCTGTTCCCAGCATGTAAAGTGTATTGGACTGAAGAGGATCTACTGTTCTTGTCAGTTTCCTAAGCAGAGTTGAACTAGATATAGTCGGTGTGTGTAGGAAGCACAGTTCTTTTGTTCTGAGCAAGCTCATAATTCTGGCCCTACAAAAAACACATTAGAGTAGAAGAGTGCTGTTTTCTCAAAAGCAGAGTGTGTTTATTGTAAGGCGAGCTAGTGTTTTTTTCCCAGTTCTAAATGGAGTTGGATCACATGCAGTTTCTGGTCCTATGAGCAAGAGTTGTTTTCTGGTAAGAAGAGTCACTATTGTGCTCCCATTATCATACACAGTGCAAAGAGGAATCGCGTCTGTTCCCATCAAGTACAGTGTATTGGACTGAAGAGGAGCTACTCTTCTTGTCAGTTTCCAAACAGAGTTGAACTAGATATGGCCCGTGTGTGTAGGAAGCACAGTTCTTTTGTACTGTAAGCTCACTGATCGAACCCATAGGAAACACATTAGAGTAGAAGAGTGAACTTTTCTCAAAAGCAGAGTGTGTTTCTTGTAAGGCGAGCTAGCATTTGTTTCCCAGTCCTAAATGGAGTTGAATCACATGCAGTTTCTGGTCCTACGAGCAAGAGTTGTTTTCTGTTAAGAAGAGTCTCTATTGCACTCCCATTGTCATACACAGGGCAAATAGCATTGGCGTCTGTTCCCAGCATGTACAGTGTATTGGACTGAAGAGGATCTACTGTTCTTGTCAGTTTCCTAAGGAGAATTGAACTAGATATGGCCATGTGTGTAGGAAGCATAGTTCTTTGGTTCTGAGCAAGCTCACTGTTCTGGCCCTATAGAAAACACAATAGAGTAGAAGAGTGATCTTTTCTCAAAAGCAGAGTGTGTTTCTTGTATGTCGAGCTAGCGTTTGTTTCCCAGCCCTAAATGGAGTTGAATCACATGCAGTTTTTGATCCTACGAGCAAGAGTTGTTTTCTGGTAAGGTAAGTCACTATTGTGCTCCCATTGCCATACACAGTGCAAAAAGCACTGGCGTCTGTTCCCAGCAAGTACAGTGTATTGGACTGAGGAGGAGCTACTGTTCTTGTCAGTTTCGTAAGCAGAATTGACCTAGATATTGCCCGTGTGTGTAGGAAGCACAGATCTTTTGTTCTGAGCAAGCTCACTATTCTGGCCCTATAGGAAACACAGTAGAGTAGAAGAGTGCTCTTTTCTCAAAAGCAGAGTTTGTTTCTTGTAAGGAGAGCTAGCGTTTGTTTCGCAGTCCTAAATGGAGTTGAATCACATGCAGTTTCTGGTCCTACGAGCAAGAGTTGTTTTCTGGTAAGAAGAGTCAATATTGCGCTCCCATTGTCATACACATTACAAAAAGCACTGGCGTCTGTTCCCAGCATGTACAGTGTATTGGACTGAAGAGGATATACTGTTCTTGTCAGTTTCCTAAGCGGAATTGAACTAGATATGGCCGTGTGTGTAGGAAGCACAGTTCTTTTGTTCTGAGCAAGCTCACTGTTCTGGCCCTATAGGAAACACAGTAGTGTAGAAGAGTGATCTTTTTTCAAAAGCAGAGTGTTTTGCTTGTAAGGCGACCTAGTGTTTGTTTCCCAGTCCTAAATCGAGTTGAATCACATGCAGTTTCTGTTCCTACGAGCAAGAGTTTTTTTCTGATAAGAAGAGTCACTATTCCACTCCCATTGATATACACATTACAAATATGCTGGCGTCTGTTCCCAGCATGTGCAGTGTATTGGACTGAAGAGTATCTACTGTTCTTGTCAGTTTCCTAAGCAGAATTGAACTAGATATAGTCGGTGTGTGTAGGAAGCACAGTTTTTTGTTCTGAGCAAGCTCACTGTTTGGAACTTAAAGGAAACACAGAAGAGTAGAAGAGTGCTCTTTTATCATAAGCAGAGTGTGTTTCTTGTAAGGCGAGCCAGCGTTTGTTTCGCAGTCCTAAAAGGAGTTGAATCACATGCAGTTTTTGGTCCTAAGAGCAAGAGTTGTTTTCTGGTAAGGAAAGTCACTATTGTGCTCCCATTGCAATACACAGTGCAAATAGCACGCGCGTCTGTTCCCATTAAGTACAGTGTATTGGACTGAAGAGGAGCTACTGTTCTTGTCAGTTTCCTAGGTAGAGTTGAACTAGATATGGCCCGTGTGTGTAGGAAGCACAGTTCTTTTGTTCTGAGCAAGCTCACTGTTCAGACCCCATAGGAAACACTGTAGAGTAGAAGAGTGCTCTTTTCTCAAAAGCAGAGTGTGTATCTTGTAAGACGAGCTAGCGTTTGTTTTGCAGTCCTAAATGGAGTTGAATCACATGCAGTTTTTGGTCCTACGAGCAAGAGATTTTTCTGGTAAGAAGAGTCACTATTGCGCTCCCATTGCCACACACAGTGCAAAGAGGACTCGTGTCTGTTCCCATCAAGTACAGTGTATTGGACTGAAGAGGAGCTACTGTTCTTGTCAATTTCCTAAGCAGAGTTGAACTAGATATAGTCGGTGTGTGTAGGAAGCACAGTTCTTTTGTTCTGAACAAGCGCACTGTTCTTGCCCTATAGGAAACACAATAGAGTAGAAGAGTGCTCTTTTCTCAAAAGCAGAGTGTGCTTTTTGTAAGGTGAGCTATTGTTTGTTTCCCAGTATGAAATGGAGTTGAATCCCATGCAGTTTCTGTTCCTACAATAAAGAGTTGTTTTCTGGTAAGAAGAGTCACTATTGTGCTCCCATTGCCATATACAGTACAAATAGCACTCGCGTCTGTGCCCAGCAAGTACAGTGTATTGGACTGAAGTGGACCTACTGTTCTTGTCAGTTTCCTAAGCAGAGTTGAACTAGATATGGCCCGTGTGTGTAGGAAGCACAGTTCTTTTGTTGTGAGCAAGCTCACTGTTTGGACCCAAAGGAAACACAGTAGAGTGGAAGAGTTCTCTTTTCTCAAAAGCAGACTATGTTTCTTGTAAGGTGAGCTAGCGTTTGTTTCGCAGTCCTAAATGGAGTTGAATCACATGCAGTTTCTGGTCCTATGAGCAAGAGATGTTTTCTGGTAAGAAGAGACACTATTGCGGTTCCATTGTCATACACATTGCAAATAGCACTGGCATCTGTTCCCTGCATGTACATTGTATTGGACTGAAGAGGATCTACTGTTCTTGTCAGTTTCCTAAGCAGAATTGAACTGGATATGGCCCGTGTGTGTAGGAAGAACAGTTGTTTTGTTCTGAGCAAGCTCACTGTTCGGACCCCATAGGAATCACTCTAGAGTAGGAGAGTGATCTTTTCTCAAAAGCAGAGTGTGTTTCTAGTAAGGCGAGCTAGCTTTTGTTTTGCAGTCCTAAATGGAGTTGAATCCCATGCAGTTTCTGGTCCTACGAGCAAGAGTTGTTTTCTGGTAAGAAGAGTCACTATTGCGCTCCCATTGTCATACACAGGGCAAATAGCACTGGCATCTGTTCCCAGCATGTACAGTGTATTGGACTGAAGAGGATCTACTGTTCTTGTCAGTTTCCTAAGCAGAGTTGAACTAGATATAGTCGGTGTGTGTAGGAAGCACAGTTCTTTTGTTCTGAGCAAGCTCACAATTCTGGCCCTACAAAAGACACATTAGAGTAGAAGAGTGCTGTTTTCTCAAAAGCAGAGTGTGTTTATTGTAAGGCGAGCTAGTGTTTGTTTCCCAGTTCTAAATGGAGTTGAATCACATGCAGTTTCTGGTCCTACGAGCAAGAGTTGTTTTCTAGTAAGAAGAGTGACTATTTTTCTACCATTGCCATATACAGTGCAAATAACACTCGCGTCTGTTCCCAGCAAGTACAGTGTATTGGACAGAAGAGGAGCTACTGTTCTTGTCAGTTTCCTAAGTAGAGTTGAACTAGATATAGCCAGTGTGTGTAGGATGCACAGTTCTTTTGTTCTGAGCAAGCTCACTGTTTTGGCCCTATAGGAAACACAGTAGAGTAGAAGAGTGCTCTTTTCTCAAAAGCAGAGTGTGTTTCTTGTAAGGCGAGCTAGCGTTTGTTTCCCAATCCTAAATGGAGTTGAATCACATGCAGTTTTTGGTCCTACTAGCTAGAGTTGTTTTCTGGTAAGGAAAGTCACTATTGCGCTCCCATTGCCACACACAGTGCAAAGAGGACTCGTGTCTGTTCCCATCTAGTACAGTGTATTGGACTGAAGAGGAGCTACTGTTCTTGTCAATTTCCTAAGCAGAGTTGAACTAGATATAGTCGGTGTGCGTAGGAAGCACAGTTCTTTTGTTCTGAACAAGCGCACTGTTCTTGCCTTATAGGAAACACAATAGGGTAGAAGAGTGCTCTTTTCTCAAAAGCAGATTTTTTTTCTTGTAAGGTGAGCTAGCGTTTGTTTCCCAGTCTTAAATGGAGTTGAATCACATGCAGTTTTTGGTCCTACAAGCAAGGGATGTTTTCTGGTTAGGAAAGTCACTATTGTGCTCCCTAATGCCATAAACAGTGCAAATAGCACACGCGTCTGTTCCCAGTAAGTACAGTGTATTGGACTGAAGAGGAGCTACTGTTCTTGTCAGTTTCCTAGCAGAGTTGAACGAGATATGGCCCGTGTGTTTAGGAAGCACAGTTTATTTGTTCTGAGCAAGCTCACTCTTCTGGCCCTATTGGAAACACAGAAGAGTAGAAGAGTGCTCTTTTCTCAAAAGCAGAGTGTGTTTCTTGTAAGGCGAGCTAGCGGTTTGTTTCCCTGTCCTAAATGGAGTTGAATCACAGCAGTTTCTGATCCTAGGAGCAAGAGTAGTTTTCTGGTAAGAAGAGTCACTATTGCGCTCCCATTGTCAGACACAGGGCAAATAGCACTGGCGTCTGTTCCCAGCATGTACAATGTATTGACTGAAGAAGATCTACTGTTCTTTTCAGTTTCCTAAGCAGAGTTGAACTAGATATGGCCGGTGTGTGTAGGAAGCACAGTTCTTTTGTTCTGAGCAAGCTCACTGTTTTGGCCCTTTAGGAAACACAGTAGAGTACAAGAGTGCTCTTTTTTCAAAAGCAGAGTGTGTTTCTTGTAAGGCGAGCGAGCTTTTGTTTCCCAGTCCTAAATAGTGTTGAATCACATGCAGTTTCTGGTACTACAAGCAGATTTGTTTTCTGGTAAGAAGAGTCACTATTGTGTTCCCATTGCCATACAAAGGGCAAATAGGACTCGCGTCTGTTCCCAGGATGTACGTGTATTGGACTGAAGAGGATCTACTGTTCTTGTAAGTTTCCTAAGCAAAGTTGAACTAGATATGGCGCGTGTGTGTAGGAAGTACACTTCTTTTGTTCTGAGCAAGCTCACTCTTCTGGCCCTATAGGAAACACAGTAGAGTAGAAGAGTGCTCTTTTCTCAAAAGCAGAATGTGTTTCTTGTAAGGCGAGCTAGCGTTTTTTTCCCAGTCCTAAATGGAGTTCATTCACATGCAGTTTCTGATCCTAGAAGCAAGAGTTGTTTTCTCGTAAGAAGAGTCACTATTGCACTCCCATTGTCATACAGAGGGCAAATAGCACTGGCGTCTGTTCCCAGCATGTAAAGTGTATTGGACTGAAGAGGATCTACTGTTCTTGTCAGTTTCCTAAGCAGAGTTGAACTAGATGTGGCCTGTGTGTGTAGGAAGCACAGTTCTTTTGTTCTGAGCAAGCTCACTGTTCGGACCCCATAGGAAACACAGTAGAATAGAAGAGTTCTCTTTTTTCAAAAGCAGAGTGTGTTTCTTGTAAAGCAAGCTAGCGTTTGTTTCCCAGTCCTAATGGAGTTGAATCACATGAAGTTTCTGGTCCTACGAGCAAGAGTTGTTTCTGGTAAGAAGAGTCACTATTGCGCTCCCATTGTCATACACAGGGCAAATAGCACTCGCGTCAGTTCCCAGCAGGTACAGTGTATAGGACTGAAGATGATCTACTGTTACTGTCAGTTTCCTAAAGCAGAGTTGAACTAGATATGGCCCGTGTGTGTAGGAAGCACAGTTCTTTTGTTCTGAGCAAGCTCACTGTTCAGACCCCATAGGAAACACAGTAGAATAGAAGAGTGCTCTTTTCTCAAAAGCAGAGTGTGTTTCTTGTAAGGCGAGCTAGCGTTTGTTTCCCAGTCCAAAATGGAGTTGAATCACATGCAGTTTCTGGTCCTACGAGCAAGGGATGTATTCTGGTAAGGAAAGTCACTATTGTGCTCCCTTTGCGATAAACAGTGCAAATAGCACTCACGTCTGTTCCCAGCAAGTACAGTGTATTGGACTGAAGAGGAGCTACTGTTCTTGTCAGTTTCCTAAGCAGTGTTGAAGTAGATATTGCTCGTGTGTGTAGGAAGCACAGTTCTTTTGTTCTGAGCAAGCTCACTGTTCTGGCCCTATAGGAAACACAGAAGAGTAGAAGAGTGCTCTTTTCTCAGAAGCAGAGTGTGTTTTTTGTAAGGTGTGCTAGCGTTTGTTTCCCAGTCCTAAATGGAGTTGAATCACATGCAGTTTCTGGTCCTACGAGAAGAGTTGTTTTCTGGTAAGAAGAGTCACTATTGTGCTACCATTGCCATACACAGTGCAAATATCACTCGCGTCTGTTCCCAGCAAGTACAGTGTATTGGACAGAAGAGGAGCTACTGTTCTTGTCAGTTTCCTAAGCAGAGTTGAACTACATATGGCCCCTGTGTGTGAAGCACTGTTCTTTTGTTCTGAGCAAGCTCAATTTTCGGACCCCATAGTAAACACAGTAGAGTAGAAGAGTGCTCTTTTCTCAAAAGCAGAGTGTGTTTCTTGTAAGGCTAGCTAGTGTTTGTTTCCCAGTCTGAAACGGAGTTGAATCCCATGCAGTTTCTGGTCCTAGGAGCAAGAGTTGTTTTCTAGTAAGAAGAGTCACTATTTCGCTCCCATTGCCATACACAGGGGAAATAGGACTCGTGTCTTTCTCAGGATGTACGGTGTATTGGACTGAAGAGGATCTACTATTCTTGTCAGTTTCCTAAGCAAAGTTGAACTAGATATGGCCCGTGTGTGTAGGAAGTACACTTCTTTTGTTCTGAGCAAGCTCACTCTTCTGGCCCTATAGGAAACTCAATAGAATAGAAGAGTGCTCTTTTCTCAAAAGCAGAGTGTGTTTCTTGTAAGGTGAGCTAGCGTTTGTTTCCCAGTCCTAAATGGAGTTGAATTACATGCAGTTTCTGGTCCTATGAGCAAGAGTTGTTTTCTGGTAAGAAGAGTCACTATTGCAATCCTATTGCCATATACAGTACAAACAACACGAGCTACAGTTCTTTGCAAGTACAGTGTATTGGACAGAAGAAGAGCTACTGTTCTTGTCAGTTTCCTAAGCAGAGTTGAACTAGATATGGCCCGTGTGTGTAGGAAGCACAGTTCTTTTGTTCTGAGCAAGCTCACTGTTCAGACCCCATAGGAAACACAGTAGAGTAGAAGAGTACTCTTTTCTCAAAAGCAGAGTGTGTTTCTTGTAAGGCAAGCTAGCGTTTATTTCCCAGTCCTAAATGGAGTTGAATCACATGCAGTTTCTGATCCTAGGAGCAAGAATTGATTTCTGGTAAGAAGAGTCACTATTGCCCTCCCATTGTCATACACAGGGCAAATAGCACTGGCGTCTGTTCCCAGCATGTACAGTGTATTGGACTGAAGAGGATCTACTGTTCTTGTCAGTTTCCTAAGCAGAGTTGAACTAGATATAGCCCGTGTGTGTAGGAAGCACAGTTCTTTTGTTCTGAGCAAGCTCACTCTTTTGGCCCTATAGGAAACAGTAGAGTAGAAGAGTGCTCTTTTCTCAAAAGCTGAGTGTGTTTCTTGTAAGGCGAGCTAGCTTTTTTTTCCCAGTCGTAAATGGAGTTGAATCACAAGCAGTTTCTGGTCCTACGAGCAAGAGTTGTTTTGTGGTAAGAAGAGTCACTATTGCGCTCCTATTGCCATACACAGTGCAAACAACACTCGCTACTGTTCTTTGCAAGTACAGTGTATTGGACTGAAGAGGAGCTACTGTTCTTGTCAGTTTCCTAAGCAGAGTTGAACTAGATATGGCCCGTGTGTGTAGGAAGCATAGTTCTTTTGTTTTGAGCAAGCTCACTGTTCGGACCCCATAGGAAACACAGTAGAGTAGAAGAGTGCTCTTTTCTCAAAAGCAGAGTGTGTTTCTTGTAAGGCGAGCAAGCGTTTGTTTCCCAGTCCTAAATGGAATTGAATCACATGCAGTTTCTGATCCTAGGAGCAAGAGTTGTTTTCTGTTAAGAAGAGTCACTATTGCGCTCCCATTGTCATACACAGGGCAAATAGCACTGGCGTCTGTTCCCAGCTTGTACAGTGTATTGGACTGAAGAGGAGCTACTGTTCTTTTCAGTTTCCTAAGCAGAGTTGAACAAGATATGGCCCGTGTGTGTAGGAAGCACAGTTCTTTAGTTCTGAGCAAGCTCACTGTTTTAGCCCTACAGGAAACACAGTAGAGTAGAAGAGTGCTCTTTTCTCAAAAGCAGAATGTTTTTCTTGTAAGGCAAGCTAGCGTTTGTTTCCCAGTCCTAAATGGAGTTCAATCACATGCAGTTTCTGGTCCTATGAGCAAGAATTGTTTTATGGTAAGAAGAGTCACTATTGCGCTCCCATTGCCATACACAGGGCAAATAGCACTGGCATCTGTTCCCAGCATGTACAGTGTATTGGACTGAAGAGAATCTACTGTTCTTGTCAGTTTCCTAAGCAGAGTTGAACTAGATATGGCCCGTGTGTGTAGGAAGCACAGTTCTTTTGTTCTGAGCTAGCTCACTCTTCTGGCCTATAGAAACACAGTAGAGTAGAAGAGTGCTCTTTTCTCAAAAGCCGAGTGTGTTTCTTGTAAGACGAGCTTGCGTTTGTTTCCCAGTACTAAATGGAGTTGAATCATATGCAGTTTCTGGTCCTACGAGCAAGAGTTTTTTTCTGGAAAGGAAAGTCACTATTGTGCTCCCTTTGCCATACACAGTGCAAATAGCACTCGCGTCTGTTCCCAGCAAGTACAGTGTATTGGACTGAAGAGGAGCCACTGCTCTTGTCAGTTTCCTAAGCAGAGTTGAACTAGATATGGCCCGTGTGTGTAGGAAGCACAGTTCTTTTGTTCTGAGCTAGCTCACTCTTCTGGCCTATAGAAACACAGTAGAGTAGAAGAGTGCTCTTTTCTCAAGAGCAGAGTGTGTTTCTTGTAAGACGAGCTTGCGTTTGTTTCCCAGTCCTAAATGGAGTTGAATCACAAGCAGTTTCTGGTCCTACGAGCAAGAGTTTTTTTTCTGGAAAGGAAAGTCACTATTGTGTTCCCTTTGCCATACACAGTGCAAATAGCACTCGCGTCTGTTCCCAGCCAGTACAGTGTATTGGACTGAAGAGGATCTACTGTTCTTGTCAGTTTCCTAAGCAGAGCTGAACTAGATATGGCCCCTGTGTGTAGGAAGCACAGTTCTTTTGTTCTGAGCAAGCTCACTGTTTTGGTCCTATAGGAAACACAGAAGAGTAGAAGTGTGCTCTTTTCTCAAAAGCATAGTGTGTTTCTTGTAAGGTGAGCCAGCATTTTTTTTCCCAGTTTTAAATGGAGTTGAATTACATGCAGTTTCTTGTCCTATGAGCAAGAGTTGTTTTCTGGTAAGAAGAGTCTCAGTTGCGCTCCTATTGCCATACACAGTGCAAACAACACTCGCTACTGTTCTTTGCAAGTACAGTGTATTGGACAGAAGAGGAGCTACTGTTCTTGTCAGTTTCCTAAGCAGAGTTGAACTAGATATGGCCCGTGTGTGTAGGAAGCACAGTTCTTTTGTTCTGAGCAAGCTCACTGTTCGGACCCCATAGGAAACACAGTAGAGTAGAAGAGTGCTCTTTTCTCAAAAGCAGAGTGTGTTTCTTGTAAGGCAAGCTAGCGTTTGTTTCCCAGTCCTAAATGGAATTGAATCACATGCAGTTTCTGATCCTAGGTCAAGAGTTGTTTTCTGGTAAGAAGAGTCACTATTGCGCTCCCATTGACATACACAGGGCAAATAGCACTGGCGTCTGTTCCCAGCATGTACAGTGTATTGGACTGAAGAGGATCTACTGTTCATGTCAGTTTCCTAAGTAGAGTTGAACTAGATATGGCCCGTGTGTGTAGGAAGCACAGTTCTTTTGTTCTGAGCAAGCTCACTGTTTTGGCACTATAGGAAACACAATAGAGTAGAAGAGTGCTCTTTTCTCAAAAGCAGAGTGTGTTTCTTGTAAAGCGAGCTAGCCTTTGTTTCCCAGTCCTAAAGGTAGTTGAATCACATGCAGTTTCTGGTCCTACAAGCAAGAGTTGTTTTCTAGTAAGAAGAGTCACTATTGTGCTCCCATTGCCATACACAGGGCAAAAAAGGACTCGCGTCTGTTCCCAGGATGTACAG
Source organism: Peromyscus eremicus (assembly GCF_949786415.1). Classification (NCBI taxonomy): domain Eukaryota; kingdom Metazoa; phylum Chordata; class Mammalia; order Rodentia; family Cricetidae; genus Peromyscus; species Peromyscus eremicus. Next base: position 17,228 of record NW_026737326.1, on the reverse strand, counting down.
TGTATTGGACTGAAGAGGATCTACTGTTCTTGTCAGTTTCCTAAGCAAAGTTGAACTAGATATGGCCCGTGTGTGTTAGAAGTACACTTCTTTTGTTCTGAGGAACCTCACTCTTCTGGCCCTATAGGAAACACAGTAGAGTAGAAGAGTGCTCTTTTCTCAAAAGCAGAATGTGTTTCTTGTAAGGCGAGCTAGCGTTTGTTCCCAGTCCTAAATGGAGTTGTATCACATGCAGTTTCTGATCCTAGTAGCAAGAATTGTATTCTGGTAAGAAGAGTCACTATTGCCCTCCCATTGTCATACACAGGGCAAATAGCACTCGCGTCTGTTCCCAGCAAGTACAGTGTATTGGACTGAAGAGGAGCTACTGCTCTTGTCAGTTTCCTAAGCAGAGCTGAACTAGATATGGCCCCTGTGTGTAGGAAGCACAGTTCTTTTGTTCTGATCAAGCTCTCTGTTTTGGTCCAATAGGAAACACAGAAGAGTAGAAGTGTGCTCTTTTCTCAAAAGCATAGTGTGTTTCTTGTAACGTGAGCCAGCGTTTTTTTCCCAGTTTTAAATAGAGTTGAATTACATGCAGTTTCTTGTCCTATGAGCAAGAGTTGTTTTCTGGTAAGAAGAGTCACAATTGCGCTCCTATTGCCATACACAGTGCAAACAACACTCGCTACTGTTCTTTGCAAGTACAGTGTATTGGACAGAAGAGGAGCTACTGTTCTTGTCAGTTTCCTAAGCAGAGTTGAACTAGATATGGCCCGTGTGTGTAGGAAGCACAGTTCTTTTGTTCTGAGCAAGCTCACTGTTCGGACCCCATAGGAAACACAGTAGAGTAGAAGAGTGCTCTTTTCTCAAAAGCAGAGTGTGTTTCTTGTAAAGTGAGCTAGCCTTTGTTTCCCAGTCCTAAAGGTAGTTGAATCACATGCAGTTTCTGGTCCTACAAGCAAGAGTTGTTTTCTAGTAAGAAGAGTCACTATTGTGCTCCCATTGCCATACACAGGGCAAAAAAGGACTCGCGTCTGTTCCCAGGATGTACAGTGTATTGGACTGAAGAGGATCTACTGTTCTTGTCAGTTTCCTAAGCAAAGTTGAACTAGATATGGCCCGTGTGTGTTAGAAGTACACTTCTTTTGTTCTGAGGAACCTCACTCTTCTGGCCCTATAGGAAACACAGTAGAGTAGAAGAGTGCTCTTTTCTCAAAAGCAGAATGTGTTTCTTGTAAGGCGAGCTAGCGTTTGTTCCCAGTCCTAAATGGAGTTGTATCAAATGCAGTTTCTGATCCTAGTAGCAAGAATTGTTTTCTGGTAAGAAGAGTCACTATTGCCCTCCCATTGTCATACACAGGGCAAATAGCACTGGCGTCTGTTCCCAACATGTACAGTGTATTGGACTGAAGAGGATCTACTGTTCTTGTCAGTTTCCTAAGCAGAGTTGAACTAGTAATAGCCCGTGTGTGTAGGAAGCACAGTTCTTTTGTTCAGAGGAAGCTCACTGTTTTGGCCCTATAGGAAACACAGTAGAGTAGAAGAGTGCTCTTTTCTCAAAAGCAGAGTGTGTTTCTTGTAATGTGAGCTTGCTTTTGTTTCCCAGTCCTACATGGAGTTGAATCACATGCAGTTTCTGGTCCTACGAGCAAGAGTTGTTTTCTGGTAAGAAGAGTCACTATTGTGCTCCCTTTGCTATACACAGGGCAAATAGTACTGGCGTCTGTTCCCAGAAAGTACAGTGTATTGGACTGAAGAGGATCTACTGTACTTGTCAGTTTCCTCAGCAGAGTTGAACTAGATATGGCCAGTGTGTGTAGGAAGCACAGTTCTTTTGTTCTGAGCAAGCTCACTGTTCGGACCCCATAGGAAATACAGTAGAATAGAAGAGTGCTCTTTTCTCAAAAGCAGAGTGTGTTTCTTGTAAAGCGAGCTAGCGTTTGTTTCCCAGTCCTACATAGAGGTGAATCACATGCAGTTTCTGGTCCTACGAGCAAGGGATGTTTTCTGGTAAGAAACTAACTATTGTGGTCCCTTTGCCATAAACTGTGCACATAGCACTCGCGTCTGTTCCCAGCAAGTACAATGTATTGGACTGAAGAGGAGCTACTGTTCTTGTCAGTTTCCTAAGCAGAGTTGAACTAGATATGGCCCGTGTGTGTAGGAAGCACAGTTCTTTTGTTGTGAGCAAGCTCACTGTTCTGGCCCTATAGGAAACACAGAAGAGTAGAAGAGTGCTCTTTTCTCAGAAGCAGAGTGTGTTTCTTGTAAGGCAAGCTAGTGTTTGATTCCCAGTCCTACATGGAGTTGAATCACATGCAGTTTCTGGTCCTACGAGCAAGAGTTGTTTCCTGGTAAGGAGAGTCAATATTGTGCTACCATTGTCATACACAGTGCAAATAGCACTCTCGTCTGTTCCCAGCAAGTACAGTGTATTGGACAGAAGAGGAGCTACTGTTCTTGTCAGTTTCCTATGCAGAGTTGAACTAGATATGGCCCGTGTGTGTGAAGCACAGTTCATTTATTCTGAGCAATCTCATTTTTCGGACCCCATAGTAAACACAGTAGAGTAGAAGATTGCTCTTTTCTCAAAAGCAGAGTGTGTTTCTTGTAAGGCTAGCTAGTGTTTATTTCCCAGTCAGAAACGGAGTTGAATCCCATGCAGTTTCTGGTCCTACGAGCAAGAGTTTTTTTCTAGAAAGGAAAGTCACTATTGTGCTCCCCTTGCCATACACAGTGCAAATAGCACTCACGTCTGTTCCCAGCAAGTACAGTGTATTGGACTGAAGAGGAGCTACTGCTCTTGTCAGTTTCCTAAGCAGAGTTGAACTAGATATGGCCCGTGTGTGTAGGAAGCACAGTTCTTTGTTCTGAGCAAGCTCACTGTTCGGACCCCATAGGGAACACAGTAGAATAGAAGAGTGCTCTTTTCTCAAAAGGAGAGTGTGTTTCTTGTAAGGCAATCTAGTGTTTGTTTCACAGTCCTAAATGGAGTTGAATCACATGCAGTTTCTGATCATACGAGCAAGAGTTGTTTTCTGGTAAGAAGAGTCACAATTGCCCTCCCATTGTCATACACAGGGCAAATAGCACTGGCGTCTGTTCCCAGCATGTACAGTGTATTGGACTGAAGATGATCTACTGTTCTTGTCAGTTTCCTAAGCAGAGTTGAACTAGATATGGCCCTTGTGCGTAGGAAGCACAGTTCTTTTGTTCTGAGCTAGCTCACTCTTCTGGCCTATAGAAACACAGTAGAGTAGAAGAGTGCTCTTTTCTCAAGAGCAGAGTGTGTTTCTTGTAAGACGAGCTTGCGTTTGTTTCCCAGTCCTAAATGGAGTTGAATCACATGCAGTTTCTGGTCCTACAAGTAAGAGTTTTTTTTCTGGAAAGGAAAGTCACTATTGTGTTCCCTTTGCCATACACAGTGCAAATAGCACTCGCGTCTGTTCCCAGCCAGTACAGTGTATTGGACTGAAGAGGATCTACTGTTCTTGTCAGTTTCCTAAGCAGAGCTGAACTAGATATGGCCCCTGTGTGTAGGAAGCACAGTTCTTTTGTTATGAGCAAGCTCACTGTTTTGGTCCTATAGGAAACACAGAAGAGTAGAAGTGTGCTCTTTTCTCAAAAGCATAGTGTGTTTCTTGTAAGGTGAGCCAGCGTTTTTTTCCCAGTTTTAAATGGAGTTGAATTACATGCAGTTTCTTGTCCTATGAGCAAGAGTTGTTTTCTGGTAAGAAGAGTCACAATTGCGCTCCTATTGCCATACACAGTGCAAACAACACTCGCTACTGTTCTTTGCAAGTACAGTGTATTAGACAGAAGAGGAGCTACTGTTCTTGTCAGTTTCCTAAGCAGAGTTGAACTAGATATGGCCCGTGTGTGTAGGAAGCACAGTTCTTTTGTTCTGAGCAAGCTCACTGTTCGGACCCCATAGGAAACACAGTAGAGTAGAAGAGTGCTCTTTTCTCAAAAGCAGAGTGTGTTTCTTGTAAGGCAAGCTAGCGTTTGTTTCCCAGTCCTAAATGGAATTGAATCACATGCAGTTTCTGATCCTAGGAGCAAGAGTTGTTTTCTGTTAAGAAGAGTCACTATTGCGCTCCCATTGACATACACAGGGCAAATAGCACTGGCGTCTGTTCCCAGCATATACAGTGTATTGGACTGAAGAGGATCTACTGTTCATGTCAGTTTCCTAAGTAGAGTTGAACTAGATATGGCCCGTGTGTGTTAGAAGTACACTTCTTTTGTTCTGAGGAACCTCACTCTTCTGGCCCTATAGGAAACACAGTAGAGTAGAAGAGTGCTCTTTTCTCAAAAGCAGAATGTGTTTCTTGTAAGGCGAGCTAGCGTTTGTTCCCAGTCCTAAATGGAGTTGTACCACATGCAGTTTCTGATCCTAGTAGCAAGAATTGTTTTCTGGTAAGAAGAGTCACTATTGCTCTCCCATTGTCATACACAGGGCAAATAGCACTGGCGTCTGTTCCCAACATGTACAGTGTATTGGACTGAAGAGGATCTACTGTTCTTGTCAGTTTCCTAAGCAGAGTTGAACTAGTAATAGCCCGTGTGTGTAGGAAGCACAGTTCTTTTGTTCAGAGGAAGCTCACTGTTTTGGCCCTATAGGAAACACAGTAGAGTAGAAGAGTGCTCTTTTCTCAAAAGCAGAGTGTGTTTCTTGTAATGCGAGCTTGCTTTTGTTTCCCAGTCCTACATGGAGTTGAATCACATGCAGTTTCTGGTCCTACGAGCAAGAGTTGTTTTCTGGTAAGAAGAGTCACTATTGTGCTCCCTTTGCTATACACAGGGCAAATAGTACTGGCGTCTGTTCCCAGCAAGTACAGTGTATTGGACTGAAGAGGATCTACTGTACTTGTCAGTTTCCTCAGCAGAGTTGAACTAGATATGGCCAGTGTGTGTAGGAAGCACAGTTCTTTTGTTCTGAGCAAGCTCACTGTTCGGACCCCATAGGAAATACAGTAGAATAGAAGAGTGCTCTTTTCTCAAAAGCAGAGTGTGTTTCTTGTAAAGCGATCTAGCGTTTGTTTCCCAGTCCTACATAGAGGTGAATCACATGCAGTTTCTGGTCCTACGAGCAAGGGATGTTTTCTGTTAAGAAAAGTAACTATTGTGGTCCCTTTGCCATAAACTGTGCACATAGCACTTGCGTCTGTTCCCAGCAAGTACAATGTTGGACTGAAGAGGAGCTACTGTTCTTGTCAGTTTCCTAAGCAGAGTTGAACTAGATATGGCCCGTGTGTATAGGAAGCACAGTTCTTTTGTCCTGAGCAAGCTCACTGTTCTGGCCCTATAGGAAACACAGAAGAGTAGAAGAGTGCTCTTTTCTCAGAAGCAGAGTGTGTTTCTTGCAAGGCGAGCTAGCGTTTGTTTTGCATTCCTAAATGGAGTTGAATCCCATGCAGTTTCTGGTCCTAGGAGCAAGAGTTGTTTTCTGGAAAGAAGAGTCACTATTGAGCTCCCATTGTCATACACAGGGCAAATAGCACTGGCGTATGTTCCCAGCAAGTACAGAGTATTGGACTGAAGAGGAGCTGCTGTTCTTGTCAGTTTCCTAAGCAGAGTTGAACTAGATATGGCCCTTGTGTGTAGGAAGCACAGTTCTTTTGTTCTGAGCAAGCTCACTGTTCAGACCCCATAGGAAACACTTTAGAGTAGAAGAGTGCTCTTTTCTCAAAAGCAGAGTGTGTTTCTTGTAAGGTGAGCTAGCGTTTGTTTTGCAGTCCTAAATGGAGTTGAATCACATGCAGTTTCAGGTCCTACGAGCAAGAGATTTTTCTGGTAAGAAGAGTCACTATTGAGCTCCCATTGTCATACACAGGGCAAATAGCACTGGCGTCTGTTCCCAGCAAGTACAGTGTATTGGACTGAAGTGGACCAACTGTTCTTGTCAGTTTCCTAAGCAGAGTTGAACTAGATATAGCCAGTGTGTGTAGGATGCACAGTTCTTTTGTTCTGAGCAAGCTCACTATTCTGGCCCTATAGGAAACACAGTAGAGTAGAAGAGTGCTCTTTTCTCAAAAGCAAAGAGTGTTTCTTTTAAGGCGAGCTAGCGTTTTTTTCCTGTCCTAAATCTAGTTGAGTCACATGCAGTTCCTGGTCCTACGAACAAGAGTTGTTTTCTGGTAAGAAGAGTCACTATTGCGCTCCCATTGTCATACACAGGGCAAATAGCACTCGCGTCTCTTCCCAGCATGTACAGTGTATTGGACTGAAGATGATCTACTGCTCTTGTCAGTTTCCTAAGCAGAGTTGAACTAGATATGGCCCGTGTGTGTAGGAAGCACAGTTCTTTTGTTCTGAGCAAGCTCACTGTTTTGGCAGTATAAGAAACACAGTAGAGTAGAAGAGTGCTCTTTTCTCAAAAGCAGAGTGTGTTACTTGTAAGGCGAGCTAGCGTTTGTTTCTCAGTCCAAAATGGAGTTGAATCACATGCAGTTTCTGGTCCTACGAGCAAGAGATGTTAACTGGTAAGAAGAGTCACTACTGCGCTCCCATTGCCATATACAGTGCAAATAGCTCTCGCGTCTGTTCCCAGCAAGTACAGTGCATTGGACTGAAGAGGAGCTACTGTTCTTGTCAGTTTCCTAAGCGGAGTTAAAATAGATATGGCCCATTTGTGTAGGAAGCACAGTTCTTTTGTTCTGAGCAAGCTCACTGTTCGAACCCATAGTAAACACAGTAGAGTAGAAGAGTGCTCTTTTCTCAAAAGCAGAGTGTGTTCCTTATAAGGCGAGCTAGCATTTGTTTCCCAGTCCTAAATGGAGTTGAATCACATGCAGTTTCTGGTCCTACGCGCAAGAGTTGTTTTCTGGTAAGAAGAGTGACTATTGCGCTCCCATTGTCATACACAGGGCAAATAGCACTGGCATCTGTTCCCAGCATGTTCAGTGTATGGGACTGAAGAGGATCTACTGTTCTTGTCAGTTTCTTCAGCAGAATTGAACTAGATATGGCCGTGTGTGTAGGAAGCACAGTTCTTTTGTTCTGAGTAAGCTCACTGTTCTGACCCTATAGGAAATACCGTAGAGTAGAAGAGTGATCTTTTCTCAAAAGCAGAGTGTGTTTCTTGTAAGGGGAGCTAGCATTTGCTTCCCAGTCCTAAATGGAGTTGAATCACATGCAGTTTTTGATCCCAAGAGCAAGAGTTGTTTTCTTGTAAGGAAAGTCACTATTGCGCTCCCATTGCCACACACAGTGCAAAGAGGACTCGCGTCTGTTCCCATCAAGTACAGTGTATTGGACTGAAGAGGAGCTACTGTTCTTGTCAGTTTCCTAAGCAGAGTTGAACTAGATATGGCCCGTGTGTGTAGGAAGCACAGTTCTTTTCTACTGTAAGCTCACTGATCGAACCCATAGGAAACACAGTAGAGTAGAAGAGTGGCCTTTTCTCAAAAGCAGAGTGTGTTTCTTGTAAGGCGAGCTAGCATTTGTTTCCCAGTCCTAAATGATGTTGAATCACATGCAGTTTCTGGTCCTACGTTCAAGAGTTGTTTTCTATTAAGAAGAGTCACTATTGTGCTCCTATTGTCATACACAGGGCAAATTGCACTGGCGTCTGTTCCCAGCAGGTACAGTTTATTGGACTGAAAAGGATCTACTGTTCTCGTCAGTTTCCTAAGCAGAATTGAACTAGATATGGCCATGTGTGTAGGAAGCACAGTTCTTTTGTTCTGAGCAAGCTCACTGTTCTGGCCCTATAGAAAACACAGTAGAGTAAAAGAGTGATCTTTTCTCAAAAGCAGAGTGTGTTTCATGTAAGGCGAGCTAGCGTTTGTTTCCCAGTCCTAAATGGAGTTGAATCACATGCAGTTTTTGATCCTACGAGCAAGAGTTGTTTTCTGGTAAGGAAAGTCACTATTGCGCTCCCATTGCCATACACAGTGCAAATAGCACTCGCCTCTCTTCCAAGCAAGTACAGTGTATTGGACTGAAGAGGAGCTACTGCTCTTGTCAGTTTCGTAAGCAGAATTTACCTAGATATTGCCCGTGTGTGTAGGAAGCACAGTTCTTTTGTTCTGAGCAAGCTCACTGTTTTGGCCCTATAGGAAACACAGTAGAGTAGAAGAGTGCTCTTTTCTCAAAAGCAGAGTGTGTTTCTTGTAAGGCGAGCTAGTGTTTGTTTCCCAGTCCTACATGGAGTTGAATCACATGCAGTTTTTGGTCCTACGAGCTAGAGTTGTTTTCTGGTAAGGAAAGTCACTATTGTGCTCCCATTGCCACACACAGTGCAAAGAGGACTCGTGTCTGTTCCCATCAAGTACAGTGTATTGGACTGAAGAGGAGCTACTGTTCTTGTCAATTTCCTAAGCAGAGTTGAACTAGATATAGTCGGTGTGTGTAGGAAGCACAGTTCTTTTGTTCTCAACAAACGCACTGTTCTTGCCCTATAGGAAACACAATAGAGTAGAAGAGTTCTGTTTTCTCAAAAGCAGAGTGTGCTTTTTGTAAGGTGAGCTATTGTTTGTTTCCCAGTATGAAATGGAGTTGAATCCCATGCAGTTTCTGGTCCTACAATAAAGAGTTGTTTTCTGGTAAGAAGAGTCACTATTGTGCACTTATTGCCATACACAGTGCAAATAGCACTCGCGTCTGTTCCCAGCAAGTACAGTGTATTGGACTGAAGAGGAGCTACTGTTCTTGTCAGTTTCCTAAGCAGAGTTGAACTAGATATGGCCCGTGTGTGTAGGAAGCACAGTTCTTTTGTTCTGAGCAAGCTCACTGTTTGGACCCACAGGAAACACAGTAGAGTGGAAGAGTTCTCTTTTCTCAAAAGCAGACTATGTTTCTTGTAAGGCGAGCTAGCGTTTGTTTCGCTCTCCTAAATGGAGTTGAATCACATGCAGTTTCTGGTCCTATGAGCAAGAGATGTTTTCTGGTAAGAAGAGTCACCATTGCGCTCCCATTGTCATACACAGGGCAAATAGCACAGGCGTCTGTTCCCAGCATGTACAGTGTATTGGACTGAAGAGGATCTACTGTTCTTGTCAGTTTCCTAAGCAGAGTTGAACTAGATATAGTCGGTGTGTGTAGGAAGCACAGTTCTTTTGTTCTGAGCAAGCTCATAATTCTGGCCCTACAAAAAACACATTAGAGTAGAAGAGTGCTGTTTTCTCAAAAGCAGAGTGTGTTTATTGTAAGGCGAGCTAGTGTTTTTTTCCCAGTTCTAAATGGAGTTGGATCACATGCAGTTTCTGGTCCTATGAGCAAGAGTTGTTTTCTGGTAAGAAGAGTCACTATTGTGCTCCCATTATCATACACAGTGCAAAGAGGAATCGCGTCTGTTCCCATCAAGTACAGTGTATTGGACTGAAGAGGAGCTACTCTTCTTGTCAGTTTCCAAACAGAGTTGAACTAGATATGGCCCGTGTGTGTAGGAAGCACAGTTCTTTTGTACTGTAAGCTCACTGATCGAACCCATAGGAAACACATTAGAGTAGAAGAGTGAACTTTTCTCAAAAGCAGAGTGTGTTTCTTGTAAGGCGAGCTAGCATTTGTTTCCCAGTCCTAAATGGAGTTGAATCACATGCAGTTTCTGGTCCTACGAGCAAGAGTTGTTTTCTGTTAAGAAGAGTCTCTATTGCACTCCCATTGTCATACACAGGGCAAATAGCATTGGCGTCTGTTCCCAGCATGTACAGTGTATTGGACTGAAGAGGATCTACTGTTCTTGTCAGTTTCCTAAGGAGAATTGAACTAGATATGGCCATGTGTGTAGGAAGCATAGTTCTTTGGTTCTGAGCAAGCTCACTGTTCTGGCCCTATAGAAAACACAATAGAGTAGAAGAGTGATCTTTTCTCAAAAGCAGAGTGTGTTTCTTGTATGTCGAGCTAGCGTTTGTTTCCCAGCCCTAAATGGAGTTGAATCACATGCAGTTTTTGATCCTACGAGCAAGAGTTGTTTTCTGGTAAGGTAAGTCACTATTGTGCTCCCATTGCCATACACAGTGCAAAAAGCACTGGCGTCTGTTCCCAGCAAGTACAGTGTATTGGACTGAGGAGGAGCTACTGTTCTTGTCAGTTTCGTAAGCAGAATTGACCTAGATATTGCCCGTGTGTGTAGGAAGCACAGATCTTTTGTTCTGAGCAAGCTCACTATTCTGGCCCTATAGGAAACACAGTAGAGTAGAAGAGTGCTCTTTTCTCAAAAGCAGAGTTTGTTTCTTGTAAGGAGAGCTAGCGTTTGTTTCGCAGTCCTAAATGGAGTTGAATCACATGCAGTTTCTGGTCCTACGAGCAAGAGTTGTTTTCTGGTAAGAAGAGTCAATATTGCGCTCCCATTGTCATACACATTACAAAAAGCACTGGCGTCTGTTCCCAGCATGTACAGTGTATTGGACTGAAGAGGATATACTGTTCTTGTCAGTTTCCTAAGCGGAATTGAACTAGATATGGCCGTGTGTGTAGGAAGCACAGTTCTTTTGTTCTGAGCAAGCTCACTGTTCTGGCCCTATAGGAAACACAGTAGTGTAGAAGAGTGATCTTTTTTCAAAAGCAGAGTGTTTTGCTTGTAAGGCGACCTAGTGTTTGTTTCCCAGTCCTAAATCGAGTTGAATCACATGCAGTTTCTGTTCCTACGAGCAAGAGTTTTTTTCTGATAAGAAGAGTCACTATTCCACTCCCATTGATATACACATTACAAATATGCTGGCGTCTGTTCCCAGCATGTGCAGTGTATTGGACTGAAGAGTATCTACTGTTCTTGTCAGTTTCCTAAGCAGAATTGAACTAGATATAGTCGGTGTGTGTAGGAAGCACAGTTTTTTGTTCTGAGCAAGCTCACTGTTTGGAACTTAAAGGAAACACAAAAGAGTAGAAGAGTGCTCTTTTATCATAAGCAGAGTGTGTTTCTTGTAAGGCGAGCCAGCGTTTGTTTCGCAGTCCTAAAAGGAGTTGAATCACATGCAGTTTTTGGTCCTACGAGCAAGAGTTGTTTTCTGGTAAGGAAAGTCACTATTGTGCTCCCATTGCAATACACAGTGCAAATAGCACGCGCGTCTGTTCCCATTAAGTACAGTGTATTGGACTGAAGAGGAGCTACTGTTCTTGTCAGTTTCCTAGGTAGAGTTGAACTAGATATGGCCCGTGTGTGTAGGAAGCACAGTTCTTTTGTTCTGAGCAAGCTCACTGTTCAGACCCCATAGGAAACACTGTAGAGTAGAAGAGTGCTCTTTTCTCAAAAGCAGAGTGTGTATCTTGTAAGACGAGCTAGCGTTTGTTTTGCAGTCCTAAATGGAGTTGAATCACATGCAGTTTTTGGTCCTACGAGCAAGAGATTTTTCTGGTAAGAAGAGTCACTATTGCGCTCCCATTGCCACACACAGTGCAAAGAGGACTCGTGTCTGTTCTCATCAAGTACAGTGTATTGGACTGAAGAGGAGCTACTGTTCTTGTCAATTTCCTAAGCAGAGTTGAACTAGATATAGTCGGTGTGTGTAGGAAGCACAGTTCTTTTGTTCTGAACAAGCGCACTGTTCTTGCCCTATAGGAAACACAATAGAGTAGAAGAGTGCACTTTTCTCAAAAGCAGAGTGTGCTTTTTGTAAGGTGAGCTATTGTTTGTTTCCCAGTATGAAATGGAGTTGAATCCCATGCAGTTTCTGTTCCTACAATAAAGAGTTGTTTTCTGGTAAGAAGAGTCACTATTGTGCTCCCATTGCCATATACAGTACAAATAGCACTCGCGTCTGTGCCCAGCAAGTACAGTGTATTGGACTGAAGTGGACCTACTGTTCTTGTCAGTTTCCTAAGCAGAGTTGAACTAGATATGGCCCGTGTGTGTAGGAAGCACAGTTCTTTTGTTGTGAGCAAGCTCACTGTTTGGACCCAAAGGAAACACAGTAGAGTGGAAGAGTTCTCTTTTCTCAAAAGCAGACTATGTTTCTTGTAAGGTGAGCTAGCGTTTGTTTCGCAGTCCTAAATGGAGTTGAATCCCATGCAGTTTCTGGTCCTATGAGCAAGAGATGTTTTCTGGTAAGAAGAGACACTATTGCGGTTCCATTGTCATACACATTGCAAATAGCACTGGCATCTGTTCCCTGCATGTACATTGTATTGGACTGAAGAGGATCTACTGTTCTTGTCAGTTTCCTAAGCAGAATTGAACTGGATATGGCCCGTGTGTGTAGGAAGAACAGTTGTTTTGTTCTGAGCAAGCTCACTGTTCGGACCCCATAGGAATCACTCTAGAGTAGGAGAGTGATCTTTTCTCAAAAGCAGAGTGTGTTTCTAGTAAGGCGAGCTAGCTTTTGTTTTGCAGTCCTAAATGGAGTTGAATCCCATGCAGTTTCTGGTCCTACGAGCAAGAGATGTTTTCTGGTAAGAAGAGTCACTATTGCGCTCCCATTGTCATACACAGGGCAAATAGCACTGGCATCTGTTCCCAGCATGTACAGTGTATTGGACTGAAGAGGATCTACTGTTCTTGTCAGTTTCCTAAGCAGAGTTGAACTAGATATAGTCGGTGTGTGTAGGAAGCACAGTTCTTTTGTTCTGAGCAAGCTCACAATTCTGGCCCTACAAAAGACACATTAGAGTAGAAGAGTGCTGTTTTCTCAAAAGCAGAGTGTGTTTATTGTAAGGCGAGCTAGTGTTTGTTTCCCAGTTCTAAATGGAGTTGAATCACATGCAGTTTCTGGTCCTACGAGCAAGAGTTGTTTTCTAGTAAGAAGAGTGACTATTTTTCTACCATTGCCATATACAGTGCAAATAGCACTCGCGCCTGTTCCCAGCAAGTACAGTGTATTGGACAGAAGAGGAGCTACTGTTCTTGTCAGTTTCCTAAGTAGAGTTGAACTAGATATAGCCAGTGTGTGTAGGATGCACAGTTCTTTTGTTCTGAGCAAGCTCACTGTTTTGGCCCTATAGGAAACACAGTAGAGTAGAAGAGTGCTCTTTTCTCAAAAGCAGAGTGTGTTTCTTGTAAGGCGAGCTAGCGTTTGGTTCCCAATCCTAAATGGAGTTGAATCACATGCAGTTTTTGGTCCTACTAGCTAGAGTTGTTTTCTGGTAAGGAAAGTCACTATTGCGCTCCCATTGCCACACACAGTGCAAAGAGGACTCGTGTCTGTTCCCATCTAGTACAGTGTATTGGACTGAAGAGGAGCTACTGTTCTTGTCAATTTCCTAAGCAGAGTTGAACTAGATATAGTCGGTGTGCGTAGGAAGCACAGTTCTTTTGTTCTGAACAAGCGCACTGTTCTTGCCTTATAGGAAACACAATAGAGTAGAAGAGTGCTCTTTTCTCAAAAGCAGATTTTTTTTCTTGTAAGGTGAGCTAGCGTTTGTTTCCCAGTCTTAAATGGAGTTGAATCACATGCAGTTTTTGGTCCTACAAGCAAGGGATGTTTTCTGGTTAGGAAAGTCACTATTGTGCTCCCTATGCCATAAACAGTGCAAATAGCACACGCGTCTGTTCCCAGTAAGTACAGTGTATTGGACTGAAGAGGAGCTACTGTTCTTGTCAGTTTCCTAAGCAGAGTTGAACGAGATATGGCCCGTGTGTTTAGGAAGCACAGTTTATTTGTTCTGAGCAAGCTCACTCTTCTGGCCCTATTGGAAACACAGAAGAGTAGAAGAGTGCTCTTTTCTCAAAAGCAGAGTGTGTTTCTTGTAAGGCGAGCTAGCGTTTGTTTCCCTGTCCTAAATGGAGTTGAATCACATGCAGTTTCTGATCCTAGGAGCAAGAGTAGTTTTCTAGTAAGAAGAGTCACTATTGCGCTCCCATTGTCAGACACAGGGCAAATAGCACTGGCGTCTGTTCCCAGCATGTACAATGTATTGGACTGAAGAAGATCTACTGTTCTTTTCAGTTTCCTAAGCAGAGTTGAACTAGATATGGCCGGTGTGTGTAGGAAGCACAGTTCTTTTGTTCTGAGCAAGCTCACTGTTTTGGCCCTTTAGGAAACACAGTAGAGTACAAGAGTGCTCTTTTTTCAAAAGCAGAGTGTGTTTCTTGTAAGGCGAGCGAGCTTTTGTTTCCCAGTCCTAAATAGTGTTGAATCACATGCAGTTTCTGGTACTACAAGCAAGATTTGTTTTCTGGTAAGAAGAGTCACTATTGTGTTCCCATTGCCATACACAGGGCAAATAGGACTCGCGTCTGTTCCCAGGATGTACAGTGTATTGGACTGAAGAGGATCTACTGTTCTTGTAAGTTTCCTAAGCAAAGTTGAACTAGATATGGCGCGTGTGTGTAGGAAGTACACTTCTTTTGTTCTGAGCAAGCTCACTCTTCTGGCCCTATAGGAAACACAGTAGAGTAGAAGAGTGCTCTTTTCTCAAAAGCAGAATGTGTTTCTTGTAAGGCGAGCTAGCGTTTTTTTCCCAGTCCTAAATGGAGTTCATTCACATGCAGTTTCTGATCCTAGAAGCAAGAGTTGTTTTCTCGTAAGAAGAGTCACTATTGCACTCCCATTGTCATACAGAGGGCAAATAGCACTGGCCGTCTGTTCCCAGCATGTAAAGTGTATTGGACTGAAGAGGATCTACTGTTCTTGTCAGTTTCCTAAGCAGAGTTGAACTAGATATAGTCGGTGTGTGTAGGAAGCACAGTTCTTTTGTTCTGAGCAAGCTCATAATTCTGGCCCTACAAAAAACACATTAGAGTAGAAGAGTGCTGTTTTCTCAAAAGCAGAGTGTGTTTATTGTAAGGCGAGCTAGTGTTTTTTTCCCAGTTCTAAATGGAGTTGGATCACATGCAGTTTCTGGTCCTATGAGCAAGAGTTGTTTTCTGGTAAGAAGAGTCACTATTGTGCTCCCATTATCATACACAGTGCAAAGAGGAATCGCGTCTGTTCCCATCAAGTACAGTGTATTGGACTGAAGAGGAGCTACTCTTCTTGTCAGTTTCCAAACAGAGTTGAACTAGATATGGCCCGTGTGTGTAGGAAGCACAGTTCTTTTGTACTGTAAGCTCACTGATCGAACCCATAGGAAACACATTAGAGTAGAAGAGTGAACTTTTCTCAAAAGCAGAGTGTGTTTCTTGTAAGGCGAGCTAGCATTTGTTTCCCAGTCCTAAATGGAGTTGAATCACATGCAGTTTCTGGTCCTACGAGCAAGAGTTGTTTTCTGTTAAGAAGAGTCTCTATTGCACTCCCATTGTCATACACAGGGCAAATAGCATTGGCGTCTGTTCCCAGCATGTACAGTGTATTGGACTGAAGAGGATCTACTGTTCTTGTCAGTTTCCTAAGGAGAATTGAACTAGATATGGCCATGTGTGTAGGAAGCATAGTTCTTTGGTTCTGAGCAAGCTCACTGTTCTGGCCCTATAGAAAACACAATAGAGTAGAAGAGTGATCTTTTCTCAAAAGCAGAGTGTGTTTCTTGTATGTCGAGCTAGCGTTTGTTTCCCAGCCCTAAATGGAGTTGAATCACATGCAGTTTTTGATCCTACGAGCAAGAGTTGTTTTCTGGTAAGGTAAGTCACTATTGTGCTCCCATTGCCATACACAGTGCAAAAAGCACTGGCGTCTGTTCCCAGCAAGTACAGTGTATTGGACTGAGGAGGAGCTACTGTTCTTGTCAGTTTCGTAAGCAGAATTGACCTAGATATTGCCCGTGTGTGTAGGAAGCACAGATCTTTTGTTCTGAGCAAGCTCACTATTCTGGCCCTATAGGAAACACAGTAGAGTAGAAGAGTGCTCTTTTCTCAAAAGCAGAGTTTGTTTCTTGTAAGGAGAGCTAGCGTTTGTTTCGCAGTCCTAAATGGAGTTGAATCACATGCAGTTTCTGGTCCTACGAGCAAGAGTTGTTTTCTGGTAAGAAGAGTCAATATTGCGCTCCCATTGTCATACACATTACAAAAAGCACTGGCGTCTGTTCCCAGCATGTACAGTGTATTGGACTGAAGAGGATATACTGTTCTTGTCAGTTTCCTAAGCGGAATTGAACTAGATATGGCCGTGTGTGTAGGAAGCACAGTTCTTTTGTTCTGAGCAAGCTCACTGTTCTGGCCCTATAGGAAACACAGTAGTGTAGAAGAGTGATCTTTTTTCAAAAGCAGAGTGTTTTGCTTGTAAGGCGACCTAGTGTTTGTTTCCCAGTCCTAAATCGAGTTGAATCACATGCAGTTTCTGTTCCTACGAGCAAGAGTTTTTTTCTGATAAGAAGAGTCACTATTCCACTCCCATTGATATAAACATTACAAATATGCTGGCGTCTGTTCCCAGCATGTGCAGTGTATTGGACTGAAGAGTATCTACTGTTCTTGTCAGTTTCCTAAGCAGAATTGAACTAGATATAGTCGGTGTGTGTAGGAAGCACAGTTTTTTGTTCTGAGCAAGCTCACTGTTTGGAACTTAAAGGAAACACAGAAGAGTAGAAGAGTGCTCTTTTATCATAAGCAGAGTGTGTTTCTTGTAAGGCGAGCCAGCGTTTGTTTCGCAGTCCTAAAAGGAGTTGAATCACATGCAGTTTTTGGTCCTACGAGCAAGAGTTGTTTTCTGGTAAGGAAAGTCACTATTGTGCTCCCATTGCAATACACAGTGCAAATAGCACGCGCGTCTGTTCCCATTAAGTACAGTGTATTGGACTGAAGAGGAGCTACTGTTCTTGTCAGTTTCCTAGGTAGAGTTGAACTAGATATGGCCCGTGTGTGTAGGAAGCACAGTTCTTTTGTTCTGAGCAAGCTCACTGTTCAGACCCCATAGGAAACACTGTAGAGTAGAAGAGTGCTCTTTTCTCAAAAGCAGAGTGTGTATCTTGTAAGACGAGCTAGCGTTTGTTTTGCAGTCCTAAATGGAGTTGAATCACATGCAGTTTTTGGTCCTACGAGCAAGAGATTTTTCTGGTAAGAAGAGTCACTATTGCGCTCCCATTGCCACACACAGTGCAAAGAGGACTCGTGTCTGTTCCCATCAAGTACAGTGTATTGGACTGAAGAGGAGCTACTGTTCTTGTCAATTTCCTAAGCAGAGTTGAACTAGATATAGTCAGTGTGTGTAGGAAGCACAGTTCTTTTGTTCTGAACAAGCGCACTGTTCTTGCCCTATAGGAAACACAATAGAGTAGAAGAGTGCTCTTTTCTCAAAAGCAGAGTGTGCTTTTTGTAAGGTGAGCTATTGTTTGTTTCCCAGTATGAAATGGAGTTGAATCCCATGCAGTTTCTGTTCCTACAATAAAGAGTTGTTTTCTGGTAAGAAGAGTCACTATTGTGCTCCCATTGCCATATACAGTACAAATAGCACTCGCGTCTGTGCCCAGCAAGTACAGTGTATTGGACTGAA